>NC_089783.1:7324281-7339281 GCF_040412425.1 Macrobrachium rosenbergii | reverse complement strand
TCTGGATTCCAACCTGCAGATAAACTCATTTTTGAGTTCAAATATAATTTTCAAGTAATCCATACGAAATGGGAAGCCAATGCTTTTTTATATTGTGAAACAATAACTGTTGCGTTTTTGTAAATTCTTTTTTAATTTGAAAGGTAAAAAACTGCCTCTTTGAGTACTATTGTTCACCCTGTTATATGTAAGGTATAAATGAATCAAAGGAAAAGGTAACTAAGCGTCCTTTTCGTATTAACAATGTTTTATTGTTTATTTACTGTAAGGTAAAATAGTTTCAGTTTTTTTTTTACGAAACGTCGTTTATTCTTCAGTGTTACATGTTAACATTTGCTCTTCTGTATTTAAAAGGATTTCCCAATGTTTTTTTTCAACATGCTGTTATTCTGCTTTTAAAATTGTCTTTAACTCTGGGGGGCATTTGTTGGGCTTACCATATCCGACCCCACTTATTTTCATGTGGCAACATGTTATTTGTGCTTACATGTGGCTAGCCCCCTCAGTATACTCAGCCTGTGTCTAGCTGGTGTGGGGGAAGTCGTGTTTATCTTCAATCGCCATTAGTCTTTGTAAAATTCTAATCTGGGTCTCTCATACCCATCGAATACTGGGGCATAGTGGATGTATAACCCCACAGAATGGGTGGCATTGTTGGCTTTTCTGGGGATTCGGATATTTAATGGCTCTATAATAGCTCTATAATAGTGGCTGCCATAGAGACAACCATTTGTCAGTCTCAGAAATGTCAGGCAGCGACTCTGGTGCACCATTGTACAGTGCTGCCATGTCGTGGGTTCGGTTTGAGTTTCTACCATAAGGGAGAGAGAAGGGATTAAGACAAGCTTGCATCAGTAAGGACAATATGGGACATTTTCATTGAAAATTGTAAGAAGACATACACACCAAGTGAACACCTTGCAGTTGGAGGAAGGAGAAGTAGTAGTAGTAGAAGGAGGAGCAAGAGATGAAGAGGTAGGGGGAAGAAAGTGCATGAGTTTTTGTTGTTGAGACTTAAGAGAGGGCAGTTCAAAAAGTGAAGTCTTTCCGGTTGAGTTAGATTGTTGCACTGTCCAGTGTCAAATCGTCTAGTTGTACAGTAAGTTGTATCAGTGATCTATCTTGACAGCAGTCACAATCGCTCGAGGCGAGTGTTCAACTGTTCTTTTTAACCACAAGCTATCTAAGCATTGGCAGAATGATGTCAGCAGCAGGGGTATCTGTTAAAATGATGGACATATTACATCCACTTGATGGAACCAGTGTTGTTGGAGAATGGTTTGAAAAAACTTGAAATGGTTGCTAGGCTTAAGGACTTTTTAGCAAACTTTGATGGTGAATGTTGGACAGTAACATGGTGCTGGAAAAATGGAATTCCACCAGAATTAAAAAATGAGGTTAGTTGTTATGTAAGTACTATTTTGCCTACAATCAGAGAGAAATTTGATGAAGAAATTGAAAGGGTGGCTTAAACGACCTAAAAACAATACCCATGCGGATCTGATACCATTAATGGCCATAGAGAAGGTTAATAAGAACAAGGTGCGACCTGTATTACATTTCCAAGAGCTTAATGATTACATGGAATGTCACCCAGGTGTTGAGGTTGTGGTCTGTGATGATACTATGCGCTGTTGGTGGTAGATTCCAGAGCCATTACGGCTAGTTGATCTGAAAACTGCTTATCTTCAGATCAGAGTTGGCAGTACTTTATGGCCATATCAGCATGTTTCATATAAGGGTAAGCTATATTACTTGACAAGATTAGGTTTTGGGTTAAATTGCACACCTCAGCTCCTGGGGCCATGAGATTTGACCCTCTTTCCCCAGCTCTGGTTAGCCTCCACCCAAGAATGGGCACCCTCACAAGATGCCCGTGTGTGGCTATCGTAAAAACCCGGGCACTCCACTGAACAGTGCTGCTCGAAGGCTGAGAATCAGCCAGAAACTCCTGCTAATTCCCCCAATGAGATCATGCTAAACCAAACCACATCTGGCTCTGGAATGAACAACAAAGGGCCTGCCCCCTCCAGTGGGACAGTGCCACGCTGAGATTACAGCATATTACGATCTCGCCTCTCGAGATCGACAGGTTCCAAACGAAACAAGCAATTGGGCTGTAATGACTGACGAGAGGTGACAAACAAAGGAGGGATGAGCAGAACAAAACCAAAAAGTTACCTTAAAATTAATTTATTTACAATATTTACAGTGAGTCATGTTTAGTTACGCATACCAAAATGTGAGTCAGTAATAAATTTATAAACAATATAAAATGAGACAGCACTTTAAACTATTACAAAAACAAATCAGCAGCATAATCAGATTACTTTAAAAGGTCAATATTCAAATAAACATGAAAGACCATTAACAGCACAAACATTACATTTAAGAGAGTCTGCAAAAATAATTCAAAACATTGAATTTGAAAGCAGCAAGTCCAAATAAATCACATGAATTATAACACTCATAAGGCAAGCTTAAATATGCAAAACAAACAGTACATAAATGGTCAAAAATTAGATAGGCTATCTTAAACAGTCAGCAAAGCAATATACATCACATGAAAAATACAGTCAGCAAAGCAATAAACAATCACATGAAAAATACGAACAGCCGGAGTTACATAAACATCTACAGACGAAGCTGCAACACAGGAACACTGCAGGACAACAAAGACAGAGCCGATACGGCAACCATCTAGACCTCAAGCACAGTCCTCCAACTCCAGGCGCCCATGACAGAGTCGACACGACAACCATCATGGCCAAAAACAACCTCCGCTGCTCTGCTGACGAGACCTGCTGACCTCCTCCTCCAATAACGACCAAGACAGAGCCGACATGGCAACCATCTCGTCCTCAAAAATTCTCCACTGCTGCTGACGGGACCTGACTCTCAGGTACGGATACCTGCTGCTGCTACCCCAACGGACTCTCTGCTGCCCTCAACCTTACTCGTTGCTGCTACGAACCTGACTTGTTGCTGTTACGAACCTGACTGACGAAGTCTGACGCCATCCAACAGACGTCAACTTGCCAGCAAGAAAAAAACAAAAAAAAAACAATGGAGGCAACACCACTAAGGGAACAATCGGCAAACGATTGTTCCTAACACAGCAAAAATTATTGCACCGCTTGTCAGGTTCAAGGACACTCTGCTCTATGGGCAAAGTGCCCTAGTAAAACAAAACCAACTGCCATTGCTTTGGCAGTGAAAAATCCAAAAACCTTAGGCCCTCCAGCCGAAGGCCCTATATCTGTGGCACTCCAAGAGGTAGCTACCCCACCCGCCAGGTCACAGTATTTGATGACACTGGCGTGCTAATCTCCCTCATAAGAGAAGATAAGGTCCCCTATGGGACCACCATTGACAGAAGCAAACTTATTACATTACAATGGAGGTTATCAATCAGATGAAGATGATTCTCCCCACCATCAAGCTACGGGTCACAAGACCTCAAAGATGAAAAAAATGCACTCTTGCAGTAGCTACTTAGCTTCCTGGAGGCTATGACCTCCTCCTGGGACAGGACTTCCGGTCCCCTTCTAAGTTACAGAAATCCAGGGGTCTTAACCCCTCCACAAATAATCCAAAAACCAAGAGTCCTCAAGGACCTGCCTTTTAACATGCTGCCAGTGCCACTTGAGTGCCCTGAGCAGTGCCAGGCTCAAACTGTCAAGCCCCTGGAAAATCAGATTCCTGTGCCAGTGCCAAGGCGCACTGTGAATCTTCCTCTAAGGGATCCTAGTTCAGGTTGCCCCTCCTCATTCTGGCTTGGCACCGCTACCAGTAACGGTGCAAGAGCCAATCCACAATATACTCGGGTCCCCTCCGGATTCTTCTGACCACAGCGGAAGCTCACCCAAATGTGCGTCCTTGCAACCTGTGCCTGAGCTGGTCATAGCAACCTGCAAACCTCTCAGGCCCAGCACGACCTCTTCTCCTCCTTCCCAGTCCTCCGCAGACAAACCCATGAATAAGGATTCTGCAATATCGCAACTGGTCGATGAATTCAAGGAACTGCGATGACTAGTAGTTGAGCTTGTAACGAATGCCTCTACTTCGGCTATCAAAAAAATTGGAACATGTGGCACTTCTATGTCTCCCTTGGACTCGGTTCCACCGATTCCCCTATGATGGAGGTCTACCAAAGAAAGGTCATGGGCACAGATAAATCTAGGTAGCTCAATAAGAGCTGTTGAGCTCTCCTCGCACTAGTGCCCTCTGGAACAGTGCCTCACCTTCATCATATGAAGAACTTTGGCACCTCTGTCCAGAGGAGGATGCCGGGTTTCTTCCCCTGTTTATTCTTCTTATAACTGTGTGACTTAACTTCTTGTAATGTTTCTTTCTATCACTGATCATTTCTCTCTCTCTCCAATCTTCTAATTTAGTAGTTTCTGGCAGTCTTGCCCCTTCATGAAACCTTTGTATAAGCCTATAAATAGCTCCTCATCTAAATTTGCTTCCCACTCTGCCAATGCAGAGTGCAATCGCCAGATTTTTTTTATACCGTAAGTCCTTTGACTTCCTGTTTAATGCCTGCAACGGCATGGTAACTTTTAAATTGAATATAACAGAGCCATTCGGCCTAACCACATGAGTGTCAATCCTGGCACAGTGCCATTACCATCGCCAGTGGCAGATGCTCCTGCCAGAGGGGTCGCGCCCTCTGGCTGCCTTTTTGTTGAACTATGGGGCTAAAAAAATCAACCTAGCCAGCTTCATAGGTTAAGAAATGTAATTCTGATATATCAATCATAGCTTTTGCTTACTCTTGTATCTGTCATTTATTTTGCTTGTGACTCACAAAGCCCATGTACTTCACGTACTTGACTGTCCTTCATTGTACTTTGCTTCATACCACAAGGCACTAGCGTTGTTAGTGCCACATCTGGCACCATGCCGACGCATACAAGTATCATGGCATCACCTAACCTAAGCCCATGAATACTTCGCTGTAATGCCTCCTCAGGGCACCCTAACAGCATGACTTTGGACTGTCAAAGTAACCTTATTATTTGAGTGTATGTCAAACCTGAGGTTTAATGCCGTACTAATCCTATTGTTGTCCTCCGTGTTGTTAACTAGATTCTTGAAATATTAATTCATACACCTTTTTAATTTTGAATTTGCTATAATGCTGCTTTAACGTAATAATATGAGAGATATATGAATTTAACTTACAGTATAACGTAAAACTACATATAGCCCAGTTCAAAAATCAGTGAGATGTACTTTGCTTTTGATTTACTTGCAGAATTAATTATTTTTCTGAAATGTAATGTTACCACAAAAGGGAAATAGAGAGTTATTAGTTTGTGCAGTTGAGTTTACTTAGTTGTTGACATTTCCACCCAATTCAAGGTGCAATTGTCAACTTTGTGGGGAAGCTGTTAAGTGGGAAACCACTTCTGAAGCAAACCCAAACCTCCAAACTACCTTTCAACCCAAAATAACGTAATTTCGTTTTGATAACTAACTGAGGAAGGGGGTGAGAAACTCACCCCTATATACAATTTCTCTCCCTGCTCCCCTTTTTGGTACATCTGTTTATCTTTCCTAAAGGCCTGATGACTGCTTGAATTACTTCTTTTAGATAAAAGGCGAATGGAGATGAAGCCTACTGAAAAACCACCAAAAAGGGTTGGGTCCCCATAAAAACTGGTGAACATGGGTTGCCAGAAGTCACCAGGATTTGGAAGATTCCAACATAGAAAACGAGGTGACTGAACCGCCATCTTGCGATCCCAGTGACCTCTGGAAGGAGCAAGAAAATAAGCCCCCTAAGTCATATAAGGCAAGAAACAGCGGTCGTCGGCCTCAGAAACCTGCCGGTAGCAGACCGACATAAATCCCCTTGCATACTCACTATTGAGCTGACCCATCCACGTAGTCACCTTTCGACCACCCAGTCACCTTACCTATGCATTCCCATTAAACTCATCCCTCCAAACCTGGTGAATTCGACGAGGACCCTCCTTCGCTCCGTTGTAAGGTAATGTCATGAATCAAGGTTCTTTCAACAGTCACGTATCTTTAATCTTCCACTGCACTCTCATTTTCTTTTCTGAAGTGCGAGTTATCACAAAGACCTGACTCACTTAGTTCAGTGTGAATTTTAATGCAAGTATACCTTACCAGAATCGAGTTATCTTGGCACCCTCTGTGCAACCATCGATTCGCCTGAGATTGTTATAATTATCCTTGTGTAACCGCTGGTATTATCAAATTGCAGATGGTACATCGGTTGTGGAACCATCGGCTTGTCTTGTGCTTCTTGTAGTGGAAAGGCCACTAAAATCAATTCTTCAGTATCCCTTTCAAGAGGATTAATCAGAGACTATTCAATTTTTGAACAGCGATAGCATAACTAACCATGTGGCAGCAACCTGTATCTGCCTATCATTCCCCAGTCTTCTGACTGACGTGTTTAACTGTAAATATATTCCATTTAAAGTAAACATAAGTGTTTATCTGCATAAGCCCCTTGCTGAAGCACGACCCTAAGGCCAACCGTTTTTATTATTAGTTTCATACCTAACCTAGAAATTGCAGTCAGAATCTCAAGGTGTATTAATAAGCCCCCTGTTCACAAGCTAGACCCCAGATTAGATCCCTGAACAAGCAATACACTAAATAGGCCAGGTGGCACCTAAAAAATAAAAAGAAAAAAAAAAAAAAAATTTTAATATATATATATATATATATATATATATATATATATATATATATATATATATATATATATATATATATATATATATATATATATATATATATATATATAAGTGTTTCTTTTTATCCCTCGTCGTGAAATTAGGTCCATTTCGGTGGAAATTTTGCAGAATTAAATACAAGAAACAGGAACTAAAAAAAAAGAAATTAAAATCGCTGCCACACTACTGCATTGTAAATGCTAACAAGAGATATTGAAACGCTTGTGAAATACATCGGTAAACACTGGAAAATAACATGTTCACATTGTTACCACGTACATTAAGAGAGTTGAAATTAATAAATGTCATAAATGTTGATAGAGCTTCATAACGCCTTCAGGCAAAAATCATCATTCAAGATGTAGGTTACGTCTGCTATAAAAACCATTCGACGGGAACAAATGCTTTTTCGGTTTGTGAGACTTTTCGCAAAAGTACTATAACAAAATAGCCATTGTTGATGAAAATATATACCTGTCAGTTACCGTATTGTAACTTTGATGGCTGAAAATAAAGAAATTTCGGTATTTGGTTCTTCGGTATGATACTGCTGTTTATTAAGTTCACTTGATATAAACCAGTAAATTATTATACGCAAATAATGGAACAATGTACGAACTGATCTGGTATTCTTTTTTGCTCATGAATCAAGAGGAATGGTACATAAAATTGCACTTAAGGATCATAAAATGAAAGTTGTCTAAATCATGTGAATATCTTTGAGGGTAAATTAAATTCCCTGTAAAAATTAATGGGTGAGTGATAGCGCAAAAGTTTAAACAAATTTTCCAGGTCACATAACATATTTACTGAAAGTTTGTTAAAAACAATAATTTCCATAACTTAAGTCGTGGGAATCAAAAACAACGTCATACAACGCTTTATACATCGGTTATATTTCGTATTTCATATTTGATACAACCTTCTAACCCGTAAAAACTTTTGACATCGTTGTTTTAAAATGTAATTTCGTATAAAATGTTCATCATCATTTTGAAAATAACATCTTTAAATTTTGCACAGTCTTTATGACTTCTTTTAACGTGAAGTTTTACAATAAAATCAATGATCAAGTATTACAAAGGTAAACTGTATCACTTTAGGCACGTTAGGAAATAAATTACGAAAAAAAATCAGGTCATCATTTCGACTAAATTAACTATACAAAGACAACGCAATAGCTCTAGCACTCCATTTTGTGCCATAACCGTAATACATTGAAAAAATAGACCCCCTTTCTTCTGGTACGTGGTGACAAAACTTGCAGAATGCGGCTGTATCATGATTATCAACAAGGTATTCGTTAACAAGGTACTCATCATTGTCAGAAAATATTTGCAGCCAATACGTTGCAATATATTGACTATATTATACTTATAATATGCTTTACCAAGAAGTCTTTAATAATTTTTTTATATCACATCTTTTATTTTTTATCTAATCTTATTTTATTACATGATATGTTAACGCATTCATATTGCCTTCCAACAAATATGCTTTCAAGAAACTCCTTATATATAGACGAAGAGCTTTTGCATTTGTCTTTATGATTACACCACCTCTTTTGTGAGACTTTGGCTCTGGGTCTTTAGAAGGCAGATAACAACAAATCCAGATGTACTTAAAAATCGGTAAGTCAGTATCAAAATCTGCAAGAATTAAGTAATACCGACTTTTGATGTAGCTATAAAAGTGCACTAATATTTAGTCTTGTCTCTACACTCCTATCAATATTGCTGCAAGTATCGGTAAGGATCTAAAACACAACAATTTGATCTTTGTACAATTAGTTTTAATATCCAAGTAATCAAGTAAGAAGTTGTTTTCACTGTGTAATTAAAAACTCTAATAATTTTTACTTTTTTCTTTGACCACTGCTCCTCTAGCCTTTTTTTATATATTCTAGAAATACCTACTAAAATTCATTTTCTTATACTGAGTATGTAGTGTTATCAATATATTTCAGAGGGAATCCATGTCCTACAAAACACGAAATTCAATAGTTAGGAGTCTCACTAAAAGTCGGAGATTTATCTATTGGGTGGAATGAGAAGGCAATGAAAAATAGCACACTTTCTTGATAAACTTTCACAGAGTAACATAACATGAATAAGTAAGTTGTAAGAAATAAAATAAAATAAAATAAATATATGAAAAGGAACAGATATACAAATAAACATGAAAAAAATATTTCTCCATTTTTTTTATTATATATGGCACAAATCATTTTCCCTTGTGAATATGTATGAATGAGGCAATTAAATGAGAAAACAGATCTCAGGTCTCAGGCGGTGCGCGCCTGAATGTTGAGCAAACAGCATTAACAAAATAGGGTTGCAAGATTTGTAAACTTTAAGCTAAATTGATGGAAAATAATAACCCCTGGCTTCGGGATTTTCTTATAATGTTACATGGAATTCCTTTGAATGAGAGTGTGGATAGGAATAATGATAAACTTTTATGAAAGAAGATAATTTTGATTTCAGCGTTAATAATGCTACTGGCAAAAAAGTATAATAAAAAGAGATAAGACTAGAAAAATATAACACCAGTATATATAAAATGAGCAAATGATTGAAAACACTACAATAAGTGGAAAACCATTAATTATGATGAAAATAAAGAAGTGGATGATGCAGAAGGAACAAAGCACATCTTAAAACATAAAGGAACCTGAATTGATTAATATCTGAAAAGTCTTTTAATGTAAAAGGATTGATAACAGCAAATCAGTTCGAAAAAAAGAAAGAAAGAATAACCTTAGTACAAAGTCAAGAAAATTAGGATCAATAAAACAAATAAAATCATAATTCTGCAATTAAGACAAAAACAGTATAGCTGAAAAAATGAATAAAAACCAAGAAAACTTTAGCTATATTGAGTAAGACGAAAAAGAAAAGGAAAAAATTTAAGAACTCGTAAAAAGTTCACAGCCCACACTCAAGGGAAAAAAGGGGGAGGCATTTGTCTCGGTAAGGGCCAAACGCCACACGGATTAAGAGGAGATGGGGAAAGTATTAGAAGGTATAGGGTACGGTGTGACTGGAAAGATATTATCTATATTGAAAGAGAGAGAGAGAGAGAGAGAGAGAGAGAGAGAGAGAGAGAGAGAGAGAGAGAGAGAGAGAGAGAGAGCTGAGAGAGAGAGAAATTAGAAATAATAAGCTGCAAAGATCCTCAAACAGAAAAATGACCAAATACGGAATGTAACTGATTTTTTACGGAACTGATCTGAAATCAGATCTTCTAAGATTTCACAAAGACATTGAATATTAAGAGTCAGAAAACACGAGATAATCGTTTCGATGCGACACTTTAAAAAGAAAATGCAGTCATAACAGACCTTTCCGTGGTTTGTCATGGTAAGTTTTAATAATTCACAAACATTAGCAATTTCCCACCAAAATCCCGTTATTTGGTATGGTTTCTGGAGAAACAATGGAATTCAAACAGATCAGATATTTGAACAAACAATAGGAATAATATATGGGAGACAAAAACAAGAAAGAAATAATATCAGTCAATATATGGTCTGTAAAATATGTTTTTAAACAGATATTTAATTGAGTCTAATTTAAATGAGAATAACATAAAAGCACGGATATAGCCAGGGCAATCTCTGATTATGGATGATATACAGTATATATCAAGGACCAAGTCCATTATAGATACTGTGCCAGTTTGTTCATGCATTTCAACATTGTCTGCATTTCCGTGTAAATATCTTTTCATTAAAAGAAAAGAAATCAGTGAATATATATATATATATATATATATATATATATATATATATATATATATATATATATATATATATATATATATATATATATCTACTAATTAAATTTTTTATCTGGTTTCTCTTTAACATAAATTAAATTTTCATCTTTACATAAGTCACGAAAACACTGCTTGTTGGTTCTTTTCGCTCCTCTCAAGGATTTTGTATTTATTGTTATATAGTTATATTTATCCGCTTGTTTCTTTTTTTCATACTTCAACGAGCAATTGCCTCTTTCGCCCGATGGTTTTTCGCTGTTTTTCTTGTCACCCTTACTTGATGTGGGGGAGTTTTCCATCAGGCAAGGATGGATAGTTTCGGTTCTCCGAAGGGAGGTTCAGCATCCTATATTTCCACTGCACTCGTCGTCATTTGTTGGCTGCAACACTGCTTTCTGGCCAAGGCCGCGACTTTTGACGCTCGCTTTTTTTCAACGTGAGGCTGCTGTTGGTGGAGAGGGTGTGCCTTGTGCCCTCTTGTGCGAGCTTGTCTGTGGGTTTGCTTTTGCCCACCTGTGAGCCCCAAGGGCCATCCCTTGCATTGACGAGTGCACTGCTGTATCCTCCGGGAATCGTCAGGAGGCCTTCTGAGGCCGGAGAAGGGTGAGCATCCCCTTTTGCCTATATTTGTTCTCCTCTGTGAGTGGACTACCCCGTCGGAGTATTGCTTCAAAGCATCAAGCGGAAGCTCCCGTGGGAGCTTTTATAGACAGTTTCCCGGACTGAAGCTGTTTCAGTGTATTTTCACCATATTTGCCGAACGTTTATTAATTGTAGGAATTAAGGTATATCTCATTTGTTTTGTAAATATTAGTGTTAAGGAAAAAAGTCAGTTATTAGTGTTAAGTTTCTTCGCTGTGTCTCCGCCTATCGTGTACACGTGAGTGAGTGTTGATTTCGTTCTACTTCTGTGACATTTCTCTCTTACTCTTCGGTATAATAGTTAGGTAGGAGATTGAGGTGTGTGAGGGTATTGTATATGCTTGTATGTTTTTTTTTCTAGTTCCTCAAGCAGGTTTTCGGGGACACTTTAATTATCAAGTTTGTTTTGTAAATAAATAAGTGTTAAATTTAGGCATTTGATCTTTTTTGTCACCCTCTTTGAGTGTGTATTACCTAAAGTCTAGTGTGTGGTAAATCTTTGTCTGGACTGGCAATTGATTTATTGAACAGAGGACCTGGTTTAAAAAAGAAAAAAATAATGGCTCTTGTTGAAGAGTTCTTAACAATACACACACACACACACAGACACACACACACACACACACACACACACATATATATATATATATATATATATATATATATATATATATATATATATATAAAATATATATATATATATATATATATATATATATATATATATATATATATATATATAAATATATATATATATATAAATATATATATATATATATATATATATATATATATATATATATATATATATATATAAATATATATATATATATATATATATATATATATATATATATATATATATATATATATATATATATAATATGGTATATATATTCGAAAATTTGTAAAACATATATTGATAGAAACGATTTCTGTATCATAGGCCAAACAACTAATGCATATGAACTGCCTATCCTGGAATCATTATTTATTAAACAACTGGTTCCCCAGTTAAATACCCAGACCTCCTCCACTCAGCTGTACCTGAGTTAACTTTTTTTTTTTTATGCACTTCTGTCTTCTGCCTTCTTGGTATAAGGTTGGTCAGGTCTTTGATTTTGCTTTTATGTCTTTTTTGTTTTTTCGTTTTTATCTTGTATTCTAACTGAAAAGTATTTTATGGATTTTATTGATTTTTAGAGGAATTTTTGTAATTTTATTCATTATTTAACAGATTCCCTCATGATGTAATAAAACTTTTATTACGAAACGTTGGAAATAAAGAATTATGTTGAGATTAGTACACTTCATGGTCCACCTTGCTGACTGGATGGGTCGCCTACTTCTGTCTTTGATATAGGCTATATATATATATATATATATATATATATATATGGATATATATATATATATATATATATCAAGCATATATATATATATATATATATATATATATATATATCTATGGATTATATATTCTTCTTCTTCTCTAATCTAGGGAAGTAGCACACCACAAGAGATGATGCTAATCTGACTAAAATTCCTGGACTAATAGAGCACAAGAAGATAACGTAATGAACTGAGGGCCTTGCTAGAAGGGGAAAATTGAGATGAACTCTTTGGTTAACTAAAATCATATATATTTACAATAACAAAATCAGAAGAAGGGGATAATTAAGACAGGTAAATGGTATCCTGCCAGAGCACAAAATTATAATGGAAAGTTGATAACTGAAGATGCCGAGAATTTCAATTCACTAGCAGCAAGGGTTAAATTATAATGGGTTGACCACGGCAATAAAGCAAAATCGAAGCACAGGATCCACAGCAAGAAAACTCCGTTGGCAATGGAGAATACATATGATTACTTGGTGGAATCAGTGTAAATATGGGTTCAAGGGTGCGCTGACGGTGCCAAGATTTCTCGGCTATAAAACACTGTTAAAATGTTTATGAACACAAGTTAATAATAAAGTCAGGTCTATAGGAGAATTGCAGTTGGAAAACGGAAAATATTAGCACAAGAAAAAGAACTACGTGACTGGTAAACCACAGATTCCTGGCACTTTACCTTATTCTGGACAGATGAGTCCTCGTAGATATACCAACAATGGTGGGGTTTGCATTTAGGAAATTGGCACTGGAAATATACTGGACTGGATAGGCAGCCAAGTGGGGGAAATAGGCTCTAGAGGAGTGAAGGTCAAGGGACAGTGCATGATGAATCTGCGTCCGGGTGTGTCTCTGTCAAGCACAAATGGTGTGGCTCCTTTTATGCCTTCTGCTGGATTAATTTTCCCATTCCCCAAGGTGCCACCCATTTTCTATCATGAGACATGTGGCTTTTGGCATGCTAGCTTTGACCTCGTGTTGACCACGTGGTAAGGGCTTTGACCTTGTAGGCTGCTTGTGTGCCATGCGGTCAGTCTGACTTTCAATTCTGCCATCGGATGAGCAGGGATTATCTCCAAGGGTGGCTTAGTAACCGGGAAAAGGGCTTACAGCAGTCACAAGCCGCCAAGGAAATAATAACTAGAGATTTAGAGGAGAAGCAATTTCTCCATGACTGAATGTTGGTGTTAGCAGTGAGGTGAAATGATTTTACTTTAAGTTCTTTGAAAAACAAGGTTTATATATATATATATATAAATATATATATATATATATATATATATATATATATATATATATATATATATATATATACATATATATATATACATACAGACACACATAAACACACACACATATATACACACACACATATATATATACATATATATATAATGCAGCACAAAGAAACACGTGTTTGAGAATATTACAAAATCCACATCAGAAGGTGAGTGAAAACTGGGACTTTGAACAGGTACTTTCGTAATTTATTCAACATTTTCAAGTTCACACTAAATACAAAAGAAGTTGACAGAGATTTATCTACAAACACGGAAGGGGGCGGGGTTACAGTTTGTTAATCTGGGCAGCATGTTCTTTAAACAAAAAAGACAAGAACAAAGGATCAAGGGATAATCCAGGTGAAGATTAACATTCCTGGTGGATGTAGCTTCAATAAACATAGTCTCTAACAGATTCCTTTTCCGATGGTCGTTGACCTTGTAGGTTATCGTTGCCTTATCCTAGTTCATTGCATGGCCTGTCTTAAGCCAATGATCCGCAATGCCATTATTTGATAAGCCTCTTGAAAAGGCATATTTCTGTTGGGAGCTTCTTATTTTTAGTCCTTTTGATGTTTGACCAATATAAATCTTATTACATTTTTTGCAAGGAATACTGTATTAAATATTGTTTGAAATGGGGGCTATTCTTAATTAGTTTATTTCTCAAAATATTATTATATTTAAATACTAAGTTAATATCAACAGTTTTCAAAATGGGCACTGCAGGAATGAAATCAGGATGAAATGGTAAACAGAGAATACTTTTAAGTTCTTTGCTAACACTGGTTGGATTGTAATATGTTTTTTGCTTTATATTTACAAAGTTCTAAAAATATGGAGGGTAACATAATGAATCTCCTATTTTATCAATAATTTTAAATGCCTCTTAAAAAACTCAGGACTACAAATTCTAAGAGCTCTGAGTTCCATGCTGGAAAATGTTGACACCTTAATTTGTTTAGCATGGTTACTGTAGAGTAGAAATGAATATATGCCAATTATTCTAGGGTTTCCCATATACTTTAAAAAAAAAAATTTGTATTATTTCTAATAACTAAGACATCCAAAAATGGTATACAATTATTTTCCTCAGATTCTATTGTGAATTTTATGGATGGTACAAGATTATTAATTGTTTGCCAGAAATCAGGAATATTTACATTTCCTTTTACAGTACA
>NC_089783.1:7296781-7319281 GCF_040412425.1 Macrobrachium rosenbergii | reverse complement strand
TTAATGAGAAATTTTCATTACTTCATCTGACTCTTGATTAGTAAATTGTTTTAGTGACTTTATCAAAACGAACACAGCAGCAGAGTCGCAAAAAAGTCGTGAAGTGGAGACGCCTTCAAGGGAGTGTACATTTAAATTTTGATGACCTGATATCTGAAAACGAATTGAGTGATGGTATTAGGTCATTCAAAGCTAATAAAGCACCTTAATTTGACTGTATCACCCCCCTCCCGAGAATTTTCAGGGTGTTGAAAAAAAAAACCATGTTGTTAATGCAGCATATCACCTTTCGTGAACACAGGGCAAGCTACATATATCCTTTAAAGGTGGGGATGTGACAGAACCAGGAATTTATCGTGGCAAAAATATTGTCAGTGTTACTCCCACGACCGACTTCAACATAGGTTTGCTCTGGCGAAGAACAAGCCTCTCTCCAACAACGTTAGAAAAATAAAAACTCCCCTACGTACTATTTCTGGAATTTGCTAAGGTGTATGCCAACATTCACATATGTAATTTCATAATTTATTGTAACGTGTGGGATGTGGCTCAAAAATGATGCGCGCAATTAAGAATTTCCCGGACGTCACACACCATCATCATCTGTCTTATTTCTTAAGAAGCAGAAACTCAGGTGCGGCAAGAGAGACCTATTGTATTTACAGATTGTTAATGTTAACCCGATAACTCTAATGATTAGGGAATTTGGCGACGACGGATGGCTGGGTTGTCTCCAACTACTGTTTCCAATGGCTGACACTGTTTTATTTCAAGTCCAAAAACAAGAATTACATGGAATTTTTAAAGAGTATTGAGTCATATGGTACAGACATAAAAAAAACTATATCAATGTGTGTATATATATTCAAGATTAAGAGCCACACATTCTTTTATGTGCAAACGGCTGAATATTGCGATATTTTTGTATACCTGAGCGCCTTAGTTATTAGAGTGCCAATTCAGAAACAGGCAGAAAGGCGCATAAAGAATCAAGCAAAACATGCGCGGAAATACTACTCATCTAAATAGATGCTCCATACAGTTTAAATGTTAGGTTTCATCAGCAGCTTTAAATGGTGCTGTGCTTAATGGGTTGTAGCATGGTTGTGTTTTTAAACTAAAAACTACAAATAACGTACATTTAAGCAGCCTGCGAGCATTGTTTGGAGTCAGAAAGTTAGTTTGTTCTACTTACATTCCACAAACAATATTTCCCAATGACCGCAAAAGTTTTCCCAGCTTTTGCACTCAAAATCCTCACTACATAAAGAAGAGTTGGTTCAAGAAGTCGTTCATATATTTCAACAATTTCGAATAGACACATCTCTGCTCCCCCATATCTTTTGCATACAATCTAGTTGACTATCTTCTTTTTCGCAAGTTCCAAACTGGAAGTATTGACAGTGTATGGCACCATTCCATCTCCATATCCAAGGGCATCATTATATAGCACAATGTCTGCAGAATACTAGGCCCTACCATAAGCAGGTAAGCGGGGTTCTGTATTTGTGTTTTAATGAAACCCATTACGTCATTGTTGCCTCATCGGTCTCTTACTAAGCTCAATGAATGATTTAGTTTTGTTTGTGGTTTTACTATTTTATTCTTAACATCATGAAACTATCAGTCATCTTCATTTACTGACTGAAATTGTAATGCCTCAAGAGTAAAGTGTAGGTCAAATAACAAATCAAGTTCTCCAGCCAACATAAGGAAGGATAAATTAAATACTTGATATAGCCTCTTATGATTAAATGTATCACAAAAGGAGTTTCATCTACACCTTTTTGTACAATTATTTCAGTTGTAAAATATCAGTCTTTATAGTCTTATGGCAGCTTGTTTTAACAAGTACCCAACTAAGCCAATGGTCAGCACGTCTGAAAACTGAGACAGGTCGATGGTGGTTACTCTGAGAGGGACGCCTTTGTCAGTTTGGTACTGCACAGGAGAGGAAACTACCTGGAAATCGATTATAACCCTATCACGGATGTAACACGAATACGAATTCGGTCGATCCATATTTTCTGGGAATAAAGACATGCTTCAGAATGATTTGGAACGTCGTGGAAGGTTGTTTCATGATTTTCCCCCCACTCTTTTTATTGATTTATCTTTGCTGAACTCGTTCTTTGCTACCACCAAGCAAAATTTTATTTTATAGTGAACGACCCTTATCAAACCAAGGGTCCTTATTCTTTATTTATTATGAACTTATGTAACTATCATTTATTACCAGGCATATTGTTGTGAAAATTTGAACGTAATTATCACCAATAAAACTAAATAATTACGGCTACGGGTGATGATACTAAAGCTGCAGTAACAAGACATGCATTAAATTATATAATTATTTCTCTGGTATAATGGAAAGAAAATTAAATAAACTCTACTGTAAAATAAATTTTAATAGGGACCATGACGTCAAGTGTCGTCTTATATGACAAACAAGATCTGAAAGATTTAGCACTAACGTTATCCAGCTGTATTTCATATTATTTTTGGATTATACAAACGTTGCATAATAGCCTACTGTGCTATAATGAGATCAGAAGGAAGACGTGAAAAAGCATACTGCTGGCATCACCGCATCATCTTAATATAAAATAGTTTACCTCTAGTTTCAACGTGCAACATGAATTTTTAATTTATTTTTTTCATTTCAAGGAAAACCACCATGCATTATTATATATATATATATATATATATATATATATATATATATATATATATATATATATATATATATATATATATATATGTGTGTGTGTGTGTGTATAAACAGAAGATATATATATATATATATATATATATATATATATATATATATATATATATATATATATATATATATATATATATATATATATATATATATGTGTATATGTGTGTGTGTGTGTGTGTGTGTGTGTGTATATAAACAGCAGATATATTTATTTATATGTATAAACAGTATATATATATATATATATATATATATATATATATATATATATATATATGTATATATATATATATATATATATATATATATATATATATATATATATATATATATATATATATATATATATATATATATATATATATATATATATATATATATATACCAGATTTGCAGGCTCACCACAAGGGCAAGATATGGATCAACAAGTATCGAATATTTTCCTGTAATTGTTACACATTGTCTAATTAAATTGAATAAATGTAGTTATTCCTAAAGTAAATCGGCTCGCTTCTAGAGGGAGTAAGATGGCTCGTGTTGATCTATGGACTTGGACCTACTAACCGAGACGTAACATGGATCGAATATTTTTCTGTCTTTAACAAGGATAATTATGAATGGGTGAAAATAGAGACACAAATATGATTATTGTTCTTTTTACGTTCTTGTTGTTTGAAAGATGTCTACTTCTTTTCTAGTATTCAACTGAAGAAGACCACAATATAATAATTCTCTTCTAATATCAAATAAACATAACTATCTAAAAAAACCATACTTTAAAGTATGGAAAAAAGCATTTAGAATCCAACAGTGGGTAAAATTCATTTCAGTTCCGAATTCCAATAAAATCTATGAAAAAATAATAATAGTACAATGCATAGGCTTTCAACTTGTTAATTTGCTTTTATCACCAGACATACGATTCCAGTTCTTTGCAATAGCCAGTGTAATTGCATTTCTGTTGAATCTTTTTCTCTGCCCGTTGTATTTTTTTCCTTGTATCTGTCAAAGTTCAGAGTTTCTGTTAATTTTAAACCTGCACATACATGATAAATCACTCAAAGGAATCAGCATTCTCTTCTAATATCAAATAAAAGACACAAAATACTTTAAAGTATGGAAAAAACATTTAGAACAACACACACACAATAAAACTATGAAAAAATATATATATATATCAATATATATATATATATATATATATATATATATATATATATATATATATATATATATATTTTTTTCCTTATGTGTGTGTTTGTGTGTGATGTGTGTGTGTGTGTGTGTGTGTGTGTGTATTGTTACGACTCAAGAATCGTTGCAGGTTCTTTCAATCTCTTAAAAGATAAGGATTCAACACCAGCAATTGAAGTGTGGGAAATGAACATAAAAAACTCTCTCAACACCACAACAAGTCTATTCACAACCTTATTTACAAACAAATCGAAATGTTGCTTCACCCCAGCTTTCTTTCAATTTGACACAAAACAAAATAAATCAAAGCAGTTATAGATAGGGGGAACAGGTTGCAAGGTAGAGCAATTATAATACTTAAACAGTGAGTTGGTGAGTTATCCTTCGTGGCTGGGGCTTCAGCTGAAGAGATGATGCTGGCACTGTGGCTTTGGGCTTGAAGACGTCACAGAAGGGCAGTTGGGAACTCAGCAGAAGATAATGCTGACATGGTGGCTTTGGGCTCGAAGACATCACAAAAGGGTCAGAACTTCTTTTACAATCAAGAAATGCTAGCTGCTTATCCTCATCTTCAAACAGGAAGGACCTTCTGACTTCTCTTCGTCACTGGTGTGTAGGGCCCACTACCTCACCTCGTCTAGGGCATGAAGTGTTTAGAGACTTCTCATTACAAACTGGAAGTGCTGGCTGCTTCTCCTCTTCGTCTCAGGCATTAGGGGCTTAACGACTTCTCCTCATCACACGCTGGACAAGATTTTAGGGTGATAGGTGTTAAAGTAGTCTGAATGGGAGACTCCCACCAGAACTTTGCTTTGTCCGACCTCTGATTCTACTTATGGCCCTCTTTCTCTATCTGTCTATCTGTTCTGGGCAGTCTCTTGTGGAAGTTCATATGTCATTGTATGGGTGGAGTTAATGACTACAGGCAATTTCCATTCCCATATAAGGAGTTTTTTTATTTTCTGCATATTCATTAGCTCCTCCAAAACCGCCCATTTCATTCATGTCATAGAAGCTTCTAGAACAAATTTTCTGATGCAATCTTGAGCCAGTATTATGCCATTTTACAAAAGCATGGCATGAGAGACCACGTGGCGTCGTTTCCACAGAAAAAATCTGGTCTCTTCATCAAGTCGCTAATTTGCCACAAAGTGTTGATAACATGAAGTGACAGGCGTTGAAGCCTTCTATTGAACACAGGATTCAGTCATGTCTTGGAAAAGAGATATTTCTTTAACATATTTCTTCATCATTATTTCATCTACCCATGGCACATTCCCCCAAAAGAAAAAAAGAAAATCTACCTATTTCAATTTTTAAAGATAGCAAAAGAGACAAAAATATTTTAAACTAATCCTCTGAACTGAGGAATAACTCTTTGCATTTCACTTCCAATTAGCTTTAGCAAAACTAAGATAAGGAGCAAAACGGATAAAAAACTCACGAGACAAAACAAAACACTCACTTCACACATCACTCGCCACATCACACTAGCGCTACAGCCCAAAAAACAAGAATGAAGAGAGAAAAGAAAAAACAAATGCTTCTTTCATTCTGAAAAATCTCTAGAGAGGCTATTAGCTATTACATTATTCTTTCTTCTAAACTTGTAATTCTTAAGCACATCAGAGTTTCTTTCAAAACTAATTTCTCTCTGTGACACAGTTATTCAGGCACTGAGAGTTCATTATGTTTCCTTTGTATATTGGAAAGCAGACCAAACTTAGAAAATAAGCTCAACAAACATTTAACTATAGTTTTTGCATTACTGCTTCATATGGGTATTGCTTCTGGATAACGGGTTAGTCCATCAATGAGTGTTAACAGATAGATATTCCCTCCCTTACTTCTAGGTAAAAGTCCGACCGTATCTATAACAGCAATCTCAAAAGGTTTGCCTACCGATGGAATATTACATAAAGGAGTCCTGGAGATTACTTGGTTAGGTTTACCAGCCATTTGACATTCATGACAACCTAGAACATATCTTTTCACATCACTTCTCACCTTTGCTAACTGACTTAGGACGAACATAACGACATAAAACTTGGTCTTTTACACAAAAGGTTTCCTTACAGACATTATCGAGCTCATTATCCAGCTCACATTAAAAAATTTGGGTTAGTGTCTCATTCTCTCTCTCTGTGAATTGACTAGCTCATCCTTATTCAAAATGTTAGTGCCTAGCCCATCTCAGCAACTATTATTTGAAGCCACTACATCAATTAAATCTGCATCATTATTTTCGACAGCTACATCGTCAGCTTGGCTAACACTCCCAACACTGATAGAGATCTTCTCAGTCACACTCATGCCAAGATCAATTGTGCTGCCTCTACCACACTCGTTCAAATCCATGAACTCGCGCTCATTCGAATCTACAAACAAGCTATGACCGTAGTCTATATCTGTACCTAAACCTGACCTAGCTACTACCATTTTAGGCACTGGAACCTCACTCAAAATAGGATTCACACACTTGGATGTAGCTAAATTATTACCGACAGTAATGTCAGCGCCATCAACAGGCAAATTGTCTACTAAAGCTAGTTTTACTTCTGCTGAAACTCTCTGGCTTTTTAAACTGACTTCCAACAAGGGACAAACAACATAAGTGTTTGGAAGCCCACCTAACGTAACTTGTTTTTCATACTAATTACCACCCTTGTTGGCACACTATCTCTCCCAATGAGGGAGATAGCCGCTCTGGTATCCTGAAGCAAAATTATTTCTCTTGAATCCCGCCTTCAAGAGAAGAAACTACACCTTCGGACAGAAACTCTCCATAAAATTTCCTAGTTTCTTTCATAACGTCATTAATATTTGACGAAAGATTATTAGTAGTTTTTTAAGACTTCCCTTCTACACAAGTCCTTGTTGATGTCCTTCTTATTACACCAGAAACAAGTTAATTCGGAACTACCAGATGACCCTTCATTCTTACAAAACCTAGAAGTATGACCAGGTTTTCCACATGCATAACAATAGTCACTTCTACTTGTATTGCTACTACTATTACTGGAATACTCACTACGTTGTATTGTCCCTAACGAAGGTTCAATTTTCTTCTTTCTCTCACTTAAACTATGAGTTAGGCTGTACTCATCTGCCAACCTACTCGCATCTGCAAAATACTTTTCACGCCTATCTTCTATATAGAGCTTAATCTCTGGGGGATATGTTATCTTTGAAGTTTTCTAGCCAAGTTAAGTTCTGGAGGTCATCAAAATGATCAGCTTCAGCAGAGGTTAACCAATCTCAAAACATTCTTTCTAATTTCTTTCCTCACTCTGAAATACGTACAGATTTCGTCCCTTCTCAAACTTCTAAATTTCTTGCAGTACGCCTTCAGTACTAACTAAATGCATTAAGAACAGTTTCCTTCACAACATCACAATCCCCACATTCCTCCTCAGAATGCAAATACACACAGAAAGTGCCCAGCCACATAAGACTGACTGTAAATACAAAGTCCACATGTTTTTTGGACAACCTACTCCGTTCATTAACTTTTCAAAAGACATAAAGCATTTCGTTACATCCTCCTCATCAAATTCTGGCACGAATTTCAACACTACACCCGAACCTAAACTACCAACTTCTTTACCGTGCAATGATAAATTACTAAACTCATACTTAAGCTCTTTCTCTCTTTCTTCTCTTTTTCTCTTTTTTTCTTCTCTTTCTAGCTACAGTTTTTTTTAATTTCTCTTTCAACTGCTCTTTCACACACACACACACATATATACATATATATTATTACTATTATCATTATTATTATTATTATCAAACACATTTCCTTACCTTTCTCTTCCTTAAGCATTCTTTTGAATATTCTTCCTTATAAACCATTATCTTTAACAGGTACATATCCGTAAGAAAAATTCCATTTCCCTCCAATACAGGGACTTAATACCTATCAACAACGATGTTTTATTCTTTGTAATCTAACCCCAAATTAAAATCGCCTAATACAGCCACATCTTAATATTTATCAAACACATCCCCGGTAAAAATTTAGATTTTCCAAAAGCATTTTTCTGTTGTTCCCATCGAATCCTATCCAGTAAAAAAATCCCATCAGAACTTTTCCCATTACACACCTGAGTCACGTTTCCCTACATATATATATATACACACATATATATATATATATATATATATATATATATATATATATATATATATATATATATATATATATATATATATATATATATATATATGTGTGTGTGTGTGTGTGTGTGTGTGTGTGTATGTGTGTGTGTGATTTTAAACCAAGAAAAAAGTAAAAACGTGATGAATATACGAACAAAGTTACAGCCAGGTTTTTACCTTTTTCGTGATTTAAAACCAGAAACTGTGAAGGCCACGTATTCATTTGCTATCCTGTATCCTATACTGATGGCCTATGTAACTTCCCTCTCCAAGTCCTTGAGCCGTGATTACTCCTCAAGAATTCACCTCAAGTTTCTTAATCAGTGCCTAGAAGAACAAGTTCTCCCGAAATCTCTGTTGCCAGCACGTCTACGGAAATATGATGATCATCCTTTTAATGAATTTAGCCGGATAATTTTAAAGAAACGCATCAAAACAAGCAGGAGAGAAGGAAAAGTCATTTTTCAAAGAAGTTTCCAGTGCGAAAAGAATTGTCCATAGCGCTATTCCTACTCACTGGAAATATTCCTTGCTTGGTGAAATATGGTGGAACCTCAGGCAGAAAACGGAGCAGCTTCAGTCCAAATTCAACAAGAAGTTGAAAACTCTGATCAAGGAAAGTGTTGGACAAAGAATGCAAAAAAAAAAAAAATGTGTATTGGATTTATCAAGAAACAGTATTAGTGAAGGTGTTATATGCACTTTAGGTTATGGTTTTTCATTTGTAATTTCAACTAAGCCAGCTGCATTATCTACAGCGTCATCTATGAAAGCCTTTGAAAACTTCAGTAACCTTTGCCAACAACAGTATGACATAATAAAAGGCTCAGATATACAGCAGTGAAATTTCCATATAAAATGAATTTCCCGGCACGTTATAGAAATGCCTTGGCTGTGTTGAAAATGGATAAAGCCATATATATAACGAAGGCGAATAAGTCCAACACTGTAGTAATTATGGATGAAGAATTGTATACATCAAAAATGGAAGAATTGTAAAGTGACAATAAAACTTAACTAAAACTAAATGAGCTAAAACTAAATGAGAACCCCTGAGAAGAAGTAATAAAATCCTTCGTCAGTAAATTAAAAGAATCCTAAAAAACAACAAAGGTCTCATAAATCAGTTTTCAACGAATTCACCTTCCTTGCTGTATCTACTGTATATCGGCTAATAAAAACACACAAAGAAAATAACCCTGAGACCAATAATTAGTTCTGTTGGTTCCGTAAGTTATAAGCTTTAAAAATATCTAACAAAATCATTGTCAACATTGCTAGGAATTATTTCTGGTACCCATCTTATTAATGCTTTAGATTTAACTGATAAAATCACTGGTATTGCAATCAATCCAGATTCACGTTTAATAAGTTTTGATGTATATTCCATGTTCACTAAAGTGCCCATTGACTCAATATTGGAATACTTAAAGATGAAATGTATAAACTTGATTTGACATTAAAAATTAGCCAGGTCATAGAATTAATAAGATTATGCATATGTGATTGTAAATTTATTTTCAACGGGAATTTTTTAAACAAACATTTGGTATGGAAATCGGAAATCCACTTTCACCTGTTCTTTCAAATTTATATATGAAATTTTTTTAACACCTTTTGATCCCCAAGATATTCCATTTTCCTGTAACATGGTACCCTTATGATGATAATATTTTAGCCATCATATCCAAAGTTTTGGATGTAAATAACATATTGGCTCAACTAAATGATCAAGTCCCTTCTATCAAATTTTCACTCGAGTTAGAGAAAGATGACTGTTTAACTTTTTTGGACATTTATATTAAAAGGGAACCTCTTAATTGTAAACTGAGTATTTATAGGAAAAAAGACAAATAATTTAACCTATGTACACCATTATTCAAGGCATCATATACTGTAAATATCAAAATTTCATTTTCCATCAATGTTTCTTTGAGCCTTGCGAATAGTCAGTCCTGAGTTTTTACATCAGAAAAATAGGAAGAGATCTTTGCTATCCAACCTATATTATGGATATTTGTTACAATGGAGCTTTAAAGACCTTCTATGAAAAATGGGAAAGTAAAATAGAAGTATCCTCAAACAACCTTTATTTGCCACATTTTACTGGATTTGAAGCTGTAAAACCTTTCTAAAAATTGTTTGACACAAATGTATCCTTCACAGATAATGATATAAAAACATGCTATAAAAAAATAGCCCCCGAAAATATAGCAATATTGTATAGAATGTTCCTTGTATGGATTGTGATTTATTTTACTTAGGTCAGACCAGTAAAGAATTAAATACCAGATTAAAACAACACAAATATTCAGTAAGAACAGGTCAGACTTATGATGCTCTATTTACATCTAAGTGAAAAGTCCAGCAGAATAAATTTGATGCAAAGCAGTGTAATATTATGATGTACTGAAATTGTTTCCAGGAACTTGTTGGAATTCGTTATGTTTCAGCTGACCTGGCAGAAGAACCTAAATATAAGCCAAGGATTATTCTGTTTTGACCCTATAATAAAACATATGTTCCAGAAGGATTTGAAAGGCAAAACAAAGAGATTATCACTAGGTAGATATCCATCATATATATACTCCCTTGTCTCTGTATACTCTTAGTTGCTGTGACCATGTCTTGTTAATATGATGAAAGTACTTAGAATCTCATGGTTTCACTTTTCCTTCATGGCTGTAACTTTGTTCACATGCACACACACACACACACACACACACACACACACACACACACACATATATATATATATATATATATATATATATATATATATATATATATATATATATATATATATATATATATTATATAAATATATGTATATATATAAATATATACACACACACACACACACACACACACACACACACACACACACATATATATATATATATATATATATATATATATATATATATATATATATATATATATATATATATATATATTACTAAAAGGACCTCATTAAAACTGGATGGTATCTAATGGAGTATTTATTCAGAAAAAGTTACAAGCTTTGTTGGACGAACAGTCCACATTAGCAAGTATCCGTACAGTGACCAGACGCGTAGTCCAGCTGCATTTATATCTGTGTGCTGGGTACTTTGATCCTATAATCCCCTGGCTCCTCCTGTGTGACCCCCACCCCCTCGTGACCTTGGCCTTTCTCTGCCCCCTTCTTCTTCCAGGTGTCCGTTTTCCATGCGTTCTCTTGCGTTTTTCCTTTGTTTCCTTGCTACTGTGGAGTGTACGATTCTTCTAGATATGCTGTCTTCAAAGCCGTTTCCAGTGTTCCCTGCCATTGTGTTGTTGGCGCATGTTATGAAGGCGTTCTCTACCACCAGTCTGGTTGTTTTGTTGGTGTTCCTATACAGAAAACTCATATTTTCCCAACAGTGTCTGGCAACTGCTGACGTCTGATTATAATGCCTTTTGTTCTGCAGGTGTTGTGTGCTTCGCTCTTTACATGATTTGCCAGTTTCGTCATAGTACCCATCTTCACAGTCTAGACATTGCTGCCATATATACCCCCCCTCTAATCTCTTCCCCCTCTACCGACTTTTTGTTTCTAACTATTTTATTCCTAATAGTGTTTTTGTAGGTGCCTATCAATTTGAAATTATCTAGCTACCTGTTGATGGGTGTAACAGAGTTGTTGTCCGGGACTGTAATTATTTTCTTCCCTACCATAGATGGGTACTATGGCAAAACTGGCAAATCGTGCAAAGAGCGAAGCAAACAACACCTGCAGAACATAAGGCATTATAACCAGACGTCAGCAGTTGCCAAACACTGTTGGGAAAATGACCATAAAATAAACTGGGAAAATATGAGTTTTCTGTACGGGAACACCAACAAAACGGCCAGATTGGTTGTAAAGAACACCTTCATAACATGTGCCAACAACACAATGGCAGGGAACACCGGAAACGGCTTTGAAGACAGCATATCTAGAAAAATCGTACACTCCACAGTAGCAAGGAAACGAAGGAAAAACGCAAGAGAACGCACGGAAGACGGACACCTGGAAGAAGAAGGGGGCAGAGAAAGGCCAAGGTCACGAGGGGGTGGGGGTCACACAGGAGGAGCCAGTGGATTATAGGATTAAAAGTACCCAGCACACATATAAATACAGCTAGACTACGCATCCGGTCACTGTGCGGATACTCGATAATGTGAACTGCTTGTCCAAGAAAGCTTGTAACTTTTTCTGAATACATACTCCATTAGATACCATCCAGTTTGAATGAGGTCCTTTTAGTAATTCTACTAATGCACAAAGCAGTTGTGTATGTGATAAAGTTAAAATATATATATATATATATATATATATATATATATATATATATATATATATATATATATATATATATATATATATATATATATATATATATATATATATATATATATATATATATATATATATATATATATATATATATATATATATATATATATATATATATATATATATATATATATATATATATATATATAATATATATATATATATATATATATATATCCCATAATATAAAATGATACTGAAATAAATGAAAAGTACTCTAAACACAAGGATAAGAGAAACACCTTTACACAGATGCTGTTAATCAGCTCAGTGGTCTGGTTAAACTAAGATATACTTAACTTTACACAGATGGCATTAAAGAGACAAAGGAAGACGGACAAAGTAAAAGAGGACTTCAGGAATAATACAAAGTTCCTTTACAAGTAAGTAAATTAGAATATGGGTAATTGACAAATGGATCGCAGAACAAAAGATGCAAAAGCTGTCGGTCGATACAGTGCATAATATATGTGAATGTTTGTGGATGTAACTGCTGATGACGATATGACAATTATTTAGAGGTTGTGAACTAAAAATAGCAGATGTTAATGGGATTACAGTGAAATGCCTCAGTGCAGTGGTAAAAGTGGAATTGAGTAGTTTATCAGAGTGTGTAAGGTAGGTCTGGCCAAGAGAATGTTTTTGAAGGGATAAATGAGAGTAGTAATCGTTGCCTTGTATAAGGGTAATGATGATGGAGGAGTCAATGATAATTAAATTATTTACCATGCCAACGGAGGCATACTGTAGGATATAGACTGAAAAAGAAGCCAGATGATGGAGACTACGTTAGGGGAAGTACAGTGGGGATTTATAAAAAAGAAAAGTTGAATGGTTCAAGCGTTTGTTATGAAACAGTTATAGGAAAAGTTTGAAAGTGAAGGGAAAATATCCTGTGTTTTGCATATATAGGTCTAGAAAACCTGGTAGAATTCTTCGAGACGATGGGTAGAGAATTCTGAGGATGTATGATTTAGAAGATGAGTTGTTAAGAGCAGTAAAAAAAAAATACAGCGGCACAATAAAAAAAAAAAAAAAAACACACTGCAACGCTTAGTGGTTAGGTAGGCAGAAAAATGGGTCTGTGATGAGGGTGTTTTGTGCGTCTTTTGCTGTTTCATGTCTTCATGATGGAGAGCAAAAGAGCAAAGGATGTAAATTATAAGACTGGGAAGTGTGCTGTAAATGGAGCAGGGAATGTCTGATGATACGGTTGTTTGCCAATAGTAAAGATTAACTACAGATTCCTGAAAAGTTTGAGAATGTTTGCAAGAGAAAGTTGAAGGTACATGTGAACAAGAATAAGAATATGGAAACCAGTAATATAGTGCAATGAATGAAAGAAAGCAGTAGATTTTATAAGTATTAAGGGGTAAATATATCTGATGATGGCAGGATGAGACCAGAAGTTAGTCAAATACAGGGCAAGCAGCAAATTCAACAGGACGCGTGCAAAAGATTCAAAGTAGCTTTGGGATAAATATGAAAGTGAAGATTAGAGTGCGTAACTGAACTGTTATGCTAGTGAAGTGTTTATGTTTTATTACATATAAAAGAACGTCATGAAACTATAAAGACGAATGACTTTTTCGTATAAGTAACGCAACAAGAATTGAAAGACTAGGAAATCTGTAAACGCATAGAAGTGGTAAAGTGGTAAACGCAATGTGAAAGGGTCAATCAAATAATTTTGAGAAGATACTGTCATGTTGAAAAGGAAGGAAGATGGTGAATATGACAGTGAAGTCTACAATGTTGAAGTATTGTGAGGGAGGGAAAATGGAAGGATTTTGGCATTGATGGATAGGTGAGGAGGTTGAAATATTAGTAAGGAAGTGACAGCTTACGTGCAAAATAGGACCCTTCTGTGTATGTGTATGAAGCACGCAATGCTGTGTTATTTCATGCACACAGTGCTCATCTATGACTCAGCAGTTATGAACGTAACAGGGATTGCAGATTTTCGTTTTCTTAGGAACCACTGGAAATTAGGGAGAAATGACTCATGTGAATATATATACATGCATACGTACATACATACCTACATACACACATGCACACACACAAACGCACACACACACACACACACACACACACACACACACACACATATATATATATATATATATATATATATATATATATATATATATATATATATATATATATATATATATATATATATATATATATTAGTATTCTTTCTAGTCATTAAGATAAAATATAACAATGTAATCCACTGTTAAACCAAATAAACCACAAAGAAAGAAAGTAAGAAGTAAGTACAGGTCTTAATTTGTCCCAATAGTCAATAAATTTTGGGGGCAGAGACCCGAAGGTGGCGAAACTGCTGGGACATATAAAAGTCTGTATTTCATTTCTTTTTCGGTTCAATCATCTTCCTTTTCATGGGGATTGCGACTTTACACACGCACACGCCCACGCACACACACACAAACACACACACACACACACACACACACACACACACACACACATATATATATATATATATATATATATATATATATATATATATATATATATATATATATATATATATATATATATATATAAGTGATAAATATAATATATATATATATATATATATATATATATATATATATATATATAATATGACACGAAACCTATTCATATATATATATATATATATATATATATATATATAGTAGACACTACCCATTGAGCTATCAAGAGGTATAAGTCTTTGCCGAGTAGGCTGTACTGAAATTTTTACCACCGTGTCATGAGCGGGGAAATTGTCGCTTAATATCAAATTCAGCCTCGGCAATGACCCAATTCCGCCATGACAGTTCATTGGTACGTTTGGAACACGCAACCTCTTATTATGAAATTTTTCATCACACTGTGATTTATATACAATCATGAAGTCTACAAATGTCACTGTTTTTAACAAAAATCCATTAATATGTGCTATCAATATAATGTTTTTTCCATAACCTGATTTAAAAATAGTATATGCAACAAATAATAAAAATCGTAGGAATATATGCTATCGTGCGAAATTTTTTCGTAATATTAAATTATAAAATTAATACCCTAATGAGGTTAGGCCAGGACATGGTTTTTCTAGAAAAGGTTTGTTCCCATCGTTTTACACTCACCCTAAAGTTTTCTTCGTAACCTATAAAAGTTTATGCTATCAATATATATTTTCTACATAACATATATACGCTACCACTGTACATGTTTTCCGTTCAGATATGGGAGAGGTAAATAAACAAACAACTGGGAGGATAAAGTAAACAAATGCTGAACAACCAAGCCTACACGTCACGAGTCAAACGACAACTCACTGCAGTATAATCAAGCTTTGTTTTCTTATATAAATTTATATAATTATTATAATATTATGCAAAAATTGTAATCACTAATTAGAATATCACTAATATAAAGGAAAACGAATCCCTTACTTTGATATGGGCGTTCATTGAGTATTGTTGCTATCCCAGGCGAGACAATTCCTGTTTGCTTCGTCCCTCTCTTGTAACAAACTTAGAAAAGCAACATTTTTTCAGATTTCTCCCTCATAAGGATGTCTTTAATAGGAACTTTTCTTGCTTACGGCAATGAAATTGCGTGAATGCACTACACGGTAAGAAAATCCGAAAAGAAAATGTGTCACAAAGCACTTGGATATTGCTTGAACTAGAACCACACACAAATCGAGATCGTTTATTGGTAAAACCCGACGCTTTGTTTGGAACTGTTATTATAATTTTTATATAATTTCATATTTCCGTCAAAGTACGCAGTAAAAATATGTCGAGAAATATAAAATATTATATGTATGCTAGTTGGTATGGTACATCTGTGATAATGAGTTCAAAATATCGAAATACATAGATATATATTTACTTTTTTTATATTTTGTTTGGTATTTTTAGAGAACGAACAAGCTCTTATCGTAGAAAATGGGTAGTTTTAGTAGAAAACTGAAGTAAATTCACTCTCCACTATCCAGAATTGGCAAGTCATACATATATTGCTATCAAACGATAATTTGCAGCTGAATGTCGTTCGTAGGGCGATACTGCAGGGCGATATCGAGATACATAGATACATACTTACTCTGATATTATATATTTTTTTTTTTGAGAGAGCCAGTTTTTAACTTAAATAATGTGTATTTTAGTAGGAAAGCAAAGTATATTTCAGCTTCCACCTAAAAGTCATACAGAAAGTTTGCGACAATTCTCCGTTGGAGATATTCCCGAGGTTGCGTGAATTTGATATTAAGTGACATTTGTATTTTCATGATTGTATATAAATCATGGTGTGATGAAAAATGTCATAATAAGAGCTGCGTGTTCCAAACGTACCAATGAACTGTCATGGCGGAGGTGGGACATTGCCCAGGCTAAGTACAATTTCCCCGCTCACGACCGGTAAAAACAGTACAGCGTACTCGGCAAAGACTTATACCTCTCTTGATAGCTCAATGGGTAGTGTCTACCGGAGTCACTGAATAGGTTTCGTGTCAAGGGTTCGTGTCCCGACGATACCAATTCATTTATCACTTATATAAATTCCCCCTCACCGACAATTCTCCGTTGGAGATATTCCCGAGGTAACGTGAATTTGATATTAAGCGACATTTGTAGCTTCATGATTGTATATAAATCACGGTGTGATGAAAAATTTCATAATAAGAGCTGCGTGTTCCAAACGTACCAATGAACTGTCATGGCGGAGGTGGGTCATTGCCGAGGCTAAGTACAATTTCCCCGCTCACGACGGGTAAAAACAGTACAGTCTACTCGGCAAAGACTTATACCTCTCTTGATAGCTCAATGGGTAGTGTCTACTGGAGTCGCTGAATAGGTTTCGTGTCAAGGGTTCGTGTCCCGACGATACCAATTCATTTATTACTTATATAAATTCCCCTTCAGCGACAATTCTCCGTCGGAGATATTCCTGAGGTAGTGTGATTTTGATGATATTGCAACATTTGTAGCTTCATGATTATATATAAATCACGGTGTGATAAAAAATTTCATAATAAGAGCTGCGTGTTCCAAACGCCAATGAACTGTCATGGCGGAGGTGGGTCATTGCCGAGGCTAAGTACAATTTCCCGCTCACAACAGGTAAAAACAGTACAGCCTACTCAGCAAAGACTTATACCTCTCGTGATAGTTCAATGGGTAGCATCTACTGGAGTTGCTGAATAGGTTTCGTGTCAAGGGTTCGTGTCCTGACGATACCAATTCATTTATCATTTATATATATAAATATATAAAAATATATATATATATATATATATATATATATATATACTTATATATATATATAGCATATATATATATATATTTATATATATATATATATATATATATATATATATATATATATATATATATATGTGTGTGTGTGTGTGTGTGTGTGTGTGTGTGTGTGTATGTGTGTGTGAGCGTGCGTGTGTTGTATACATATTTATATGATTCTAATACTGAAAATATAAATATAAAGTCAAAGAATTAAAACTAAGATAATTTATTTTTTGATTCATGATCTTTTATTTCATTGCTGTAGGTTATTTATTATTTGCTTATATTGCTTTATATATTTATTTTGCTGTACCTGCTTGTATATGCATAACAAAAGTACATAGATGTTTATTTCTCTGAAGTGTGTTGTTGTCCACCTTTTGATATGCCTAAATGGGTTGAATATAGGTAACCAGCACGGACCCGTTGCACTTTAAGAATTATTTGAGCTTGTGAAAACTGTTTATGTACGAATATTGTATATGCTTGGAATATTTTAAGTATTTTTTGCAGTGAGTATTTGATCTTTTGATCTTGAAAAACTAACAAAGTTTCCAGTTTTATTGTGGAAAGAAATCATACCTGCAGAATACTGTCGTCTTTGTTGGAAGTTAAGACCATAAACTCTGAATAGGTTCATAACTCTAAGCAATGGAAGAGCAACAGTACAACAAAATAAGGCTTTTACTGATCACAAAAATAGAGTCTTTCAGTAAACCTGGAAACAATGACATTCAGCGCTTATAAGAGAGTGGTCGGTCTGTCCCAGAGATCCTCTTCATACCTTTTACTTTCCCTCTTTTACTTAAAAGAGCCAGTGTACTTCTTTAAATTTTTTTGAATTATTTTTCCATCAATTTCCTTGATTTTTATTCTATGATTAATTTGTTCATACTTATGTTAAAAAATTTAACACTAGTTTCACTGGATGAACACTTAAAGTGAATTTAATTGTATTAGTACCCACGTTTGGTTTTATTTATCTTTCTGACAATACATTCCCTCACAGAATTATCAGTATTACAGATATAATTTTCCGTCGTTTCATAATGAGTACAGAAAGATGACACTCTCCATCTCTGCCATTACTGTTCTACGCCATTTCTTCTGAGAGATTCTCCCTGCCTCAAAGTCCTGAATCTTCCGTTACCCATCATCATCCCAGACGACTCCGATATCGCCTCATCCTTCGAAGCACTTGAGGATTTATGAGATCCATCCTCTAGCGTTTTTTATCCTTCAGCCACCTGCTGTTCGGTATCTCTTCTCCTTTATTGCGCGTAACGAGACCCACTGATATCAAATTCCAGTCATATTGTGGTTTGGAAGAAGTATTTTTTTGGAAGATCGTATAAACGGAATAAAAAAACTTAAATGAGCGATAAAAACAAACCTTACTACAATTACACTTACTGCGTTACAACGTTAGATCTGAAACGAGGCGAAATTATATTGCAGCGGCTACATTGGAAGAAGGGGAAGTGGAGATTTACGTCTTAATCTATTTTATTTTTATACAAAAGCCAAGAGATTTTGTTTACGCATAAGTCCGTCTTTACACATATTTATATAAATATTCTTTTGGTGCGCTAGACGACAGAATATTAAAGGTATAAGCATGACGATAAATTTCTAACATACATTTTGAATTCAAAGACATTTATCTTTAAGTTAGTGATGAGCTTCCGTTAGTATTGAATGATCAACGGACTCATTTCTCCTAGCAATAGTTAGAAGAAATGATGAATATGTACGCAGAACTTATTTTAAAAAATACGATTTACAAATGCGAGAACTACAGAGGTCCGTGAGGACAATAAAGAGCCTACTGGCTTATTTAGACGCTTATGTGAATAGGAATTGTTTCCCGTTCCACGATAAAAGTGGTCCGACCATTCCTTTCCACAAAAACTGTTTAACTATTTGATTTTCAATTAGTGAGAAATTTTCCGCATATGTAACACAGCCGAGATCTTTGGTCTAATATTTGGGATAAATATTCGGTATGAAGTGGTCCTTATCAAATTTGGTATGAAAATAGTATACCTGTTAACCAAAACTAAGACTTTCCACGTTCAGTGTTATATCAGGATTTAAAATAAACAGGAAATGATAAAATCATAGATATAACATACTGGATAGTGAAATCAGGAGTCCTTTAGGATATCCTGTCATTTAAAGAGCACTTGGACTAACGGTTGGGGGTGGGGCTCAGGAAAGAGTTTAGTGTTTCAGATGGAATGTCACTGGAACACACATCCAGGCAGAGTTTGGTATTTAAAATATAACAGAAAAATCAGCGCATGCATCATCGTCATTAGAACTCTCATAAACAACTATCCATATTCATTAAAACTGAAATTCAAAATAAGATGCAGGAAGTTTGGCAAAAGACAGACAATATCTGAGGCATGAAGAGGCAGATTTTGGCGCTCCGAGAGGTAAAAGGACATATAGTTCATGGAAATATTTAACAGAAATTTCAAATGAAGATAAAACAAAAATGGAGACTAAATCTTTTATAGAAAATCGCCCCATAGCCAAAGCTAAAGCATTGCTAAAGACCATAAAGTAACTTTCAAATATACCACAAGAGTGAAAATTATGAGCACTCCCAAATATGGTTTTTGTGAATTAGCCTAAAAATATATCTAAAATTATTCTGTTCATCCTGCTAATATTTTTGTTATATATACAGTTTGATAATATTTCACATACCGGTTTTTTTTAACGTGAGTGCCTCATAACTTTAAAACCAAGCAATATATTTACCGAGTGTAACATTTGCAGCCCAAACACAGCAAAGGTGGGCCTTGTCAGAACTGGTGCAACGGACCAGAATCATGGTAGGTGAAATACTGAGGGAATGAGAGGAAAAGGAAGTTGCAAAAGAATTCGAGATGACATTATTTTTTCTCAGCAGAAGGAAGGAATGTTGTACTGATGAAAGTGATCAAAAGATAGTTCATATCCGCAGAATGACTTACGACGAATGATATTGTTTCTTAAATATGGCAACAATATCTAAGTCTGTCACAAATACAATTTTGTAGAAATAATGTATATAACACATTACTGCTGACGGAAAGGAAACAGAAAAAGCAAGGTCGTAGTCATTTGTAAAATAAAATGCCCTCCCGAAATTCGTCAGAAATGTAGGAAAACACTCAATTTTGTGAACCATGACGAATTTCTATTACCAAACCTTACCGAGTCCGAGTAGATATTTGATTTCATTGCTTATTTTGTTTAATCTTATTTTAATTTATTTTTGAGATTAGGCAATTGTAGACCTGAGATCTCGCCAGGCGAAGTATGGTGACAGATTTAACTTTTTCGTATGTTAGCATAAAATCGAGAACCCTGAACATATTTGGTATGTTAATTTCACTTTTTTTTATTTTATATATGTGAGTGAAAGAATTTTGATATGAAAATCCATTTTCTATGTATGTTTTGAAATCATTTAACATTTCATTATCTGGAGAACAATGTTGTAATATCAATAACATAATTAAAAATCATGGCAGGGAAATTATTTTCGAAATAATTTTGCATCAGTTAGATATAACGAGCAAAATCATCGAAGGGTTCAAAAGCAAATTGTTTTAAGTTTTTTATACGTAAGCTCCCGAAAAAAGAATATGTAACTTTACAAAACTTATAAATAAAAATTTAATTTCCGTGAAAAACATTCTTTCTGGGCCCACTGCTTTGGAGCCTAATCGCCATTTATCAATGTTGATAAAATATTTTTATTTTTTATTTTTGGAGTAATGTGGAATTTGATTACGTCAAAGATGTTCAAGGGTTGCATGGATAAGTCTGTTTTCCATGCTGTTGACTCCGCCATTGCTGCTAACAGAACTTGCCTGATAGATCCTGGTTTTGAATATATGATTTCAGGTCTTGGAAGGATATTGCAATAAAATTATTTATCTGTACAATCATTCCTTAATAACAACTTTTTTTTATATTTATTCGATTGCAGTGGTAAGATTTATATAAAAAAACTGGAATAGTTCCGACATTACAGGGAAATACGGAAAGCAACGTAGTATAACGTGCAAGAAATGTACAGAGGTTTTGTAACATTTCTGAAAATATTCTCAGAATCTAATATGTATCACTGTAATTACACAGTGCCACCTCAAACCGATGAGAGAAACAGTTAGTGTGATATGTATGAGAGAGACAGTATGCTATGTGTAATCATGCATAATAAACAACAAGTAAAAAATGAGCCGAAGTTTCTTCGGTGCAATCGAATTTTCTGTACAGCCGCTACAGCGTATAATCAAGGCCACCGAAAACAGACCTATCTTTCGGTGGTCTCGGTATAATGCTGTATGAGCCGCGGCCCATGAAACTTTAACACGGCCCGGTAGTGGCCTATCCTATATCGTTGCCAGAAGCACGGTTATGGCTTACTTTAACCTTAAAAAAAAACTACTAAGGCTAGAAGGCTGCAATTTGGTATGTTTGATGATTGGAGGATGGATGATCAACACACCAATTTGCAGCCCTCTAGCCTCAGCGGTTTTTAAGATATGAGGGCGGACAGAAAAAGTGTGGTCAGAAAAAGGTACGGACAGAATAAAGTGCGGACGGACAGACAAAGCCGGCACAATAGTTTTCTTTTACAGAAAGCTAAAAAGGAAAAGGAAAATCATCTTAATGAGTATAATTGTTCATTGGATGTGGACTCAAGTAGGATTGAGTTTGTATTTGTTCCTTTACTTCCAAAAAAC
>NC_089783.1:7286781-7291781 GCF_040412425.1 Macrobrachium rosenbergii | reverse complement strand
CAAGAAATTCGCTGATTGAAAATCTCTCTCTCTCTCTCTCTCTCTCTCTCTCTCTCTCTCTCTCTCTCTCTCTCTCTCTCTCTCTCTCTCGTCATTCAAGTAAGCATTCTAACCTAAGTGTACGTGACCCTCTTCAAAGAAAGAAACGGCCGACACTAGACTAATTAATTCGAATACAATAAACCAATTAAAAACACCTCTGTCCCACAATAGATGAGGACAAGTTAAGAATGAGTGTGATAAACTGTCGGTCACGGAAATTGAGGCCTGCTATATCCAGGAACCAGAAGCAAACAGTAATTTTCACCCTCTGTGAAAGAAAGAAGGGGCCAGCACTGGGCCGGTACTGGGACCAACCACTCCACGAGGATCTTTAAAGAAAAAAAAAAAAACCCAAATTCCACGTTATTCCCACAGTGCCAATAATTTGCAGCACTGTCATCACTTCAGATAAGCCTTCTCTCTCTCTCTCTCTCTCTCTCTCTCTCTCTCTCTCTCTCTCTCTCTCTCTCTCTCATTCGATTATTTGTACTCTGCAGGGGGTGTAAGTGCCTTTCCTCCCATAGATAGCCTAGTTGGACTCCAGTAGAGGTCCCTAGGAACCATTAACTTTCATAAGTGCCACCAAGCAGAATCCATAAAAATAAATAAAACAAAACCAAAGGGAACACAGAAGAAAAGTTCTTCTGGAACCTATACTGCACCAGTGCCTAGGGATACTGAGTGCCGCAGTGTGACCTGTACACGGCACACCAAACTACAGTACCTTTTGAAAGGGTGCCACGTCATTGAAGAGACACTTCCTCGCTGCCCAAGTACGCCCAGTCGACCCGGATTAGACCCCTTCCCCACCAGAACCATGGCAGCAGAGCATTATAAAACTTTCCTGGGGCTGGGGACGGTGGCAGGTCTCTGCGGCTCGGAACTTACCACCTGGTTAAAGGCAAGTGGGCGGCTTGGCCAAAGCGGGGAGAGAAGGAGAAGAAGGAACCGAGCAGAGGAAGTATGAAGAAGAACGAAGGGTGTATGACGACGAGCAAAAGGCAATATGAAGAGGAAAGAGAAGAAGAAGGAGACCAGCATGGGTTAGCCTGCAAGGAAACTGAGTTAGCCCTAAGGAGAAGAGCTCGAGCTTGAGAGTGAAAATGGAGAATGCCGAAGCTATGGCTAGCCATCAAGCCTCCAGTCCTACACCTGCTGCATCAAACGCTCCAATTTCGAGCATCAATTCCCTAGTCCCCAAGTGGACTGAGGACGAGCCAGAAGCATGGCTGGAGGAGATCGAGGCTCTTTTCGATAACTACAGCACCACGAGGAGATGGAGGCCTTAATACTAGCCAAGCATATGGAGGGAAAAGCCAAGGCAGCGCTTCACTCACTGGAGAAGAGCCAGAGAGGTAACATGGCAGAAGTTCGTAGAGTCATTACAAAGGCCTTCAGAGATAACCCCAGAAAAATGGAGACAACGGTTCCGGTCTTGCCAAGGAAGTCGGCTGGTCTTGAGACGGAATGGGCATGTCACAAAACCCCAGTCCGGTCTTTGGCTGGTTCGACTCCTTGGCCTGCCGCGACGTTTGAGGATCTTTTCAATCGGACCATGCTAGAAGACCTTTTCCAATGTGTGCCAGGCCCCTTGCAGTATATCTTAACGATAAACAGCCCTCCACACTTATGGAAGCTTGTCGCATGGCTGATTCGTGGGAAACTTTCAATCAGTCGCATAGCACCTCTCAGAAGCGAATCATCCCTCCGGCCTACCTCTCGAACTCCACTCGCCCGAAGAATGGACTGCCTAGCAAGACCCTGTGCAACTATTGCAAGAAGGGGGGCCACGCTGAAGCTGAGTGCCGATACAAACTCGGCACTAATAAGCAGCCTAACCCTACCAGCCAGAACTCCGCTCGATTCATCCGCTCCAGCCCTCTCCTCCAACAGTTACTGCAGGCCACGAGCCCATCCAAAGGCCTGTGCAGATCCTGTGGGGCTGCTAGCCACTACAATGCTGGATCTCCGGCCTGTCCACATCATGTCCCCACCACCAAATTTGTCAACCTAATCAGCACTTCATTTTCTGCTGCTGGTCCGCACCGGATCCTTTACCCCGAGAGACTGGAAACCCAGTTCATCTCGGTGGCCCCTCTTCAGAGCACTAGCCGCCCGTGACCCTTCGGTCTGATAGACACTGCGGCAGATATTAGCCTGATCGCCAGGGCCCAAGTGCCAGCGGTGCTGTGGTTGTGAAAGAAGCTGGCGGTGGGAAATGAAATTGGATGAGGCCGCACCATCACCCGTTCCCGCGGTCCAACTCTCGGAATTCGGCGTAGCCGGTACGCTGCCCCGCCTTGGCGTGGTAGGTGGAATTCGGCCCGGAGTGGTCTTCTTGTTGGAGTCGGGATCTTCTCTTTGACCGGTCCTCTTCCATACGCGCCGTTACCTCCTCCACAGAGGCCACATGTAAAACTCTCAACCATGACAAACCTCCACCTTCCCGCCCACCAAAGTGGTCATGGAAGGAGGGCTAACAAACGATTCCAGGCCTGGCCTCTCCAATTGCGAAGGGCTGTGGCCACCAGAAGTCTTCCCCTCGCGAAGAGAGATTCAGGAGGAGCAGTACCGCTGCAGGGCGTGGCGGGCAGACCCTCCACAAATTGGGAGGCTGCCCAACCAAGCAACGCCCAGCGGACGCCCCGAACAAAACTCACCAGGAGCTCACGATCTCCTGCTGGGGCAGGAATCTCTGCCGCAGCCAAGCCCAAAATCGTCCGGTGTGCCTCTGGTTGCTTGTCCGAGCATGCCTGACTGCATCAACTGCTGCCAGTGCCACTTGCGAGCACTGAGCAGGTGCCAGACTCCGTCCGCCACGGATGATACCAATGGAAAAGGCCCTATGCGGGTCTAAATCATGAGGCAGATCCTCCTCCGGGAGATTAGGATTCCCCATGCAGATCATTGCGACTGGCCTCCTTTTGAACCTTCTTCTTCACAAAATTTGACTCAGGGGATGAACCCCTGGAGAATCAATCGTGCCCCTTCCTTGGAAGACCAGGAACGCATCCTCGGATGCAGAAGTTGGGAATCGCTCGCTCCGGTTCAGCCAGCAGCCGGAGTAGGGAGATCCTCCGCCAACTTTTGCAGTTGCCCCTGACTTCACGCCCGCTAGCCCTTCTGGCCTGTCCCGGGATCAGTGCTTTCATCACCTGCCTAGGCCAGCTACTGATATAGGCCTTGGAGGGACCCGGAGAGAAGAAGAAGAAGGGGCGGAAGAGAGCCAGTAGTTGCCAGGCTATACGGCATCCTGGCACTAGTGCCTCTCGGCACAGTGCCTAACATCTAAGTGATCCTGACCCCTTGCCAGAAAGTGTAGTGTGATCTCTTCCTTTTATTTATTACCTAGCCTAGGCCTTGTAAAGTATGGTGTACATCAATTTTAGTAGCCTTGTTCTTCCACTTACCACCACCGAGCCGCAGTAATCATGTAAGTAGCCTAACTAATTTCCAGTAATCTTAACTATTGTGGCTTGAGCCACGATGCTCGTGTGCATATAAACTCAGACCTCAGTGAAATACCCATTTTATCATATGAGCAACCCTCATGAATTAACCGTAATATTAATTGTATTAAAAATAAACCAAGTTGTGATTTAGTTAGAACATTAACTCTTATGTTGGTGCTACGGTCGGGTTAGGATAGGTTAAGCTGGGAATATCATAGAATGTACCATGACTAGATCCCCAAGCATCATGATTTGTGGAGCAACATAACAACGTGTTTATTTTCTTAGAATTGATGCAGTGTGAATAACTCTTATCTATCTGGGTTGGATGGATTCGTATTAGGTGAAATAACAGGTTCAATCTATGGGAGAGAGTAACCTCTGAGGCGAACAGCTTGCTTAGTATAGACCTTCACGCCCGAAAAGGGAGTGAAGGCCCTCTTAAGGGGGGGAGCTTTTATAAATAGTACTGCTGTTCGCCCTCGATGTATTTAGGTGTAGGAATATTAGTCCGATTGACCTCGACAGAGAACATCTCTGCCCGCGTGGCTGACAGTCAAAATAACAATCACCGCAGTAGACAAATAGCGCATAGGCTGAAAGTTTATAAACAAAATATGCTAGGGCATTAGGGACCTAAGCCTCAAGAGAGGTTTCGCTCCAATGACCCCTAGTTATGAGTGGCCCTTAGCTTTATTCTATGCATTCGGCGATGCCTTTGTCAGGTCGGATTGCCGAGCGGTATAAGCCCTCATCTGAGCGGGAGCGAAGCGAGGTCGGGTCAGAGATCCCAGCGGTCACGGAACCAGGGTGGCGTAAATGCGTGCCGAGCGATACTCTTTGTTCTTTATTACTTTTCTCCTACGTCTAACTTAATTAGTAGATTGGGAGAAGACTGCAGAATCTGACTCCTGAGGTCCTCGTTTTGGCAGCAGCGACTCGACATTCCGCGGTAAGTCCGATTCTTGTTGACCGTCGATTGACTAGTACTTTTCTGTATTCACATTTTTTCTTTGTTTTCTTCGCTTCAGCCACCACTTAGGGTATATGTGTTTCTGAAGTCTAGATTAAAGCCCTAATTATTATATTGTATCTTTCCCGTTATTCAGTAAATACCGCAAGTTTAGGGTAATAAAATCGAGTTAAATCTCGATGCTTTTTTATGCCTAGCGTCGAATGTTTGGAAGAACGTTGCGTTTAAAATCAAATTCATCTCAAATATTCTTTATTGGGTTAATAACGCTAACTACTGGCGACCTTTAGCTAATTAACGACTGTCTTTGAGGTTAACTTTTTGGCTAGAAGTGGCGAGTTACGTGTAATCTTGGTTTGCAGGGCCGTAAATTGCATAGAATTGAAATATTGCATGATCAACCAAGACCCTCACACGTAACAATATATATACATATGTCTTTGAGGTTAACTTTTGGCTTCAAGTGGCAGGTTACGTGTAATCTTGGTTTGCAGGGCCGTAAAAATTACGTAAATTGAATAATACATGATCAA
>NC_089783.1:7261781-7281781 GCF_040412425.1 Macrobrachium rosenbergii | reverse complement strand
CTGATGACATTGCGTTATGCAGCACCAAGGGAGGGGTAGTGGAGTTAAAACTAGAGCAATGGAGGAAGGTACTGGAAGACAGAGGTTTAAAGATCAGTATGAAGAAGACTGAATACCTAAGTTTTAATGAGGATCAAGACTCCGAGATTGGTATGGAAGGGGCAAGGGTGAACTGAGTAGAAAAATTTAAGTATCTCGGTTCAATAGTGGTTGATAATGGAAATTTAGATGTAGAAATAACACACAGAGTGCAGGCTGGATGGAAAAATTGGAGAAAGCTGTCAGGTGTCTTGTGCAACTGCCGAATCAATATAAAGGTTAAAGGAAGAGTGTAAAAGACAGTAGTGAGACCAGCTTTGATGTATGGAGCAGAAACATGGCCTTTAAAGAGAGTGCAAGAGAAGAAATTGGATGTGGTAGAGATGAAAATGCTCAGGTGGATGTGTGGAGTAACAAAAATGGACAGGATAAAAAAAATGAAAGAATAAGAGAAACTACTAAAGTCGTAAAATTATCAAAGAAGGCCCAGGAAAGAAGACTGCAGTGGTATGGCCATGTGATGAGAAGGGATGAGACATACTGTATGTAGGGAGGTGAGTGATGCGGATGGAGGTGCCTGGTGGGAGAGCAAAAGGAAGACCAAAGCGAAGGTGGATGGATGTACAGTAGTTTGAGAAGATCTGAGACAAACAGTTGTCAGAGGACAGTATGTTTTACCAAGCCAGGTGGAGGAAAGCTGTCAGAAACCTCGACCCCACATAGAAATGGGAAAAGATGCAGAGAAAGAAGAAGAAGCAGCAGATTCTTGAGCTATCCAATCCTACCTCTCACGTGTCTTTTATAATCAGCGTATCCTGAAAGTCTTCAAGTCATCCACTTGAAACTGCACTAATTTCAGACAGCATGTCTTCATTTGCATCTTTTATGCCGAGATCCATTTTTTACTTTAAAAGTTCTCTTACCCATTCTTACAAACACTGTTTTTGCTCCCTAAAAATTTTGTTCACCTCTTTCATTTCTACTGCCTGCTCTATTCTCCCTCACTGTATTGTTGAATACTATTTTATGTTGTTCTAATTATTAATTTTTTAAGACAGAAAATATTCTCTTCTGCTTCTGTCACATGTTGTTGCTTCTTTCTGGCTATATCGACCTTAATCATGGTCCAGAGAATCGATCATGGAAATATATTTCATATAACAATATCTACATATTACATAAGAATAGAAAGGGCTTGCATTTTGTTGCTGTTGATTTTGACATCCTCTTTTGTTCTGAAACTTTTGTGTCTGATCTGCAACACATTTCAGAACTGTTAACTCCAGCGTTAAGAAGCTCATTTTACTCGAGCGTAACGCCATTCCAAGGGGCCGTGGAATGACTCTGAATATTAAAGAGGATTCCTCTGCATTTCATAGGCCACTGTATGAGTGTGGATGTCACGAAGCACGAGTGGTTAGAATCTGTGGAAAACTAATAAATCTTTATGTCTTTGCTACCAATGGGAACACAGATTTGGATGATTGTTTATGGCTGTTTGCTTATCAAAACAGCAGCACTTCAAGAAGCTGACTACAAGACTTGTTTCACTTTAATTAATGATTATATTACTCTTCACGCTAAATGGGTGAGCTCAGTTACTGCCAGGGATAATCATGGTGTTTCTGCTCTAGATTTCACCACTGTTTCTTGTTGTGAGCAGTTAACAAAATTTAATGACCCCACACACAAATCTGGCAATTCCACCAATCATGATTAGTTTTAGTGTTATCGGCAGCACATATTTATCGTAAAAATAATCTATAAAATGCAAGATTAAGCCTCATTTTGGTTTTTATTCAAAACTACGTGCATATATCTCTACATAAAATCTATATTTGAGTGTTTTTAAGATGAGTTGTCCAATGTTTGGGTGTAAACAGTGTTAAATTATTTAGTTACTCCAGATTAAAAACAACATAGAGCTGAAGTGGTTTTTTGCTACAGTATATTATTTTGCGTTCGGCTTTTGGGTAATACAATAGTAAGAGTAGGTTATTAAGAAAAAACCGCGAAGTTTGAGGCAAACTTACACTGGAAGACGAGTTATTTTCACTCAGTTCTCAGCATATAACAACACTTCTTTTTTCTGTGTTCTTGTGGGTGCTTCACAACATATTTAAATGACCAAGAAAGCTTTATGGGCTTTAAACTTTTTCCTGAAATGCTTCAGGTTACGATTTTCACTCTAATAGAACTCTTTCCCTGTAATTTTACATCTAGAATGAGTATTTGGTGAGGTCATTATTTTCCGAGAAAAGGTCGTACTTGTTCCCCCTGTCTCTTATTTTTGGAGATAAGGTAAAGTAGAGCAAAGGATTTTTTTGGGAGTTGAACCCCTTTGAAACTGATAACTTACAAAATAATGTCTGCTAACCTGTTCAGATTTCAAATGTAACTTATAGAAAGCTTGCGTAATATTCCCAGCACACAAAAATAAATTGCATTATAGATTTAGTGCATTTAATATAGAAAATCTGATGTGTAATACATCTCCCCATGGCTTTTTGCATTGATAAAAACTCCTTTTTTAGGGTGAAAAAAGTTTAATGATTTGGACAATGCCTTGGGATTCGTATGTAAAGTAAATCTGGCTATGAAGGCGGAATTTTTCCTTTACTTTTCTATTTAACGCAAAAAAAAAAAAAAAAAAGTGCTCTTGGACTCCGTAATACTCGGCCCTCTTGTTTTAGTGCCTCTAAACCTCTGCTGTCTAGGAAGAAAAAATAGAATTACAAGTTTTAACGCCAGTCATACAAAGTTTGTGAAAGTTCAGTAGCACTCGTATTGAAAGAAAAAACAATAATTTGAGTTTCTTTTGTTTTAATTGATGAATATAAAAGAGCTACAGTCCTAATCATCTTGAATTCCTATATATGTAAAAGGTATGGTTATCGTGGAAAGAAATCAAGACTGTCTAGTAGTCAATAAATTTATTCAAGAAAGATATTCTTATTCAAATAGAATTAATTCTTATTGTGACACAATTCAATCTTTTGAATTATACAGTGATAACACATGCCAAATAGCAATAAAATCATTATTTATAATTCTAATATTCAGTTAGCCTATATATATTATCAAATAATACTTTTTAATATACTTTCGGTCGTTTACATCATTAAGGACTACAGTCTAGAAACGAATTTTTTTTTTATGTTAAAAAGAACAACTGCAACATCAGCAATAAATTTACCAGAAACCTTAGAACAGATATGGCCACTGAAGCATGCACAATATTACCACTATTCATTATAGTAAATAAAAAAGACCTTACCTAGTTTATTGCAATAGGTCTGTCTTCAGAGCCTTTTAGATTGGATATTCAAGTTAATTTTTCTGTATTTTTTATAAAAAATTTCCCTGTTTAACCTGCATCACACAAAACATTACAGATAATAAGCACATTACTCATGGTGCACTTGAAGAAAGTTCGGTCTACATGATGTAGTAGTTTGGCTTTTCTTCTAAGAAAAATATGAAATTATATATTTTTCTATTCAAACTCACTCTCTCTCTCTCTCTCTCTCTCTCTCTCTCTCTCTCTCTCTCTCTCTCTCTCTCTCTCTCTCCTCTTGTGATTTGTGAGTGGAAACATATCTAGGTATCGCCTTTCGCGGAAGAAGTCAGTATTTTCCAATTACAAACATTCTTCGCATTTTTCACTGTCTAATTTGACTGTCAGTAAAGATTATACTCTTCTGCAAGCTTTCAAGAAGAAACTTCATGTTTCATACTATTCTGTACGAAATTCCTGCGCGCAGCTTTGTTTTCTATACGTGTGTTGAAATTCTTTAAGTTATTGCATTCAAACCTCATCTTAATTTTTTGTTATTTTATAACGATAGTTTGAGTCTTCATATTTAACAGATTATTTTTTACTGTTAAAAATCCTCATCTTTTTCTCCTACATGAGTCTTTAAATGTGACTTCTTAGGTTCAACGTATGAATAATCGGAATTCATTACGAAAACTTTAATACACTTCAATGGGGTTATACGTGCAAGTTTATATTGATGATTATAATAGACCTTGTGACAATTTCAACTGCTATAAACATGCATTGAACTTAAAATCTATTCTAAAACCTAACCATTATAACAGAATGTTTTACTGTGATATACAAAACATTAAACAAGATTGAGGAGGAAGAATAAAATCAACTTATGTCGATAAAGATCTTCAATAAAATTACCTGATGTAACTACCATTCTCATAACGTTCAGTTATGTCGGGCGTGTTGCTTTTGATATAAAACTAATCTCCTGTGTAGAAGCAAGTAAAGCTTTATGGATAATACAGTATATGTTGCGCTTTTATGTATGAAAATGATATTTTACATTTCAAAGATTTTGGGTGAGTTATGCAGAGAACAGATCTTAAGTGTAAGAATACTGATGAGTTCTTTATGAAACCAGGAAAAGCGGGAACACAAATTTAGTGGGCTTTCTCTGCGTATGTCTGAAAATCATATTTGGAAAAAATTAGCATGATGTCTGTCAAAAACATAAAAACACCGAAAAAACAGGAAAAGGTAAGACGTTTTATCGCTAAAGGGAAGCAGAATAGTAGACTGAAGGAGAAAGTCCAAGTCAACAATGTTTAAATATTAGCCAAATATTAGATAATAATGGTCGCAAGGGCAAGGGCAAGGGCAATGTAATTATTTAATGCACTGACGCCATAACACTGTACGCTAAAAGTTATGGTGAAAACCATTTGCCATGAGAAACATTGTCTATATTATATGTGAAAGAAATTCTATCATTTCAGATACAGGAAGTCTCATGAAAGGACAGGAGAATAATAAAACCCATTTAAAGCCGACATTGTTGCCGAATTTTACATCGATACATGGTATATAATCGAAAAAGATTGTTTTAATTTGTAGTTTTTCCGCCAGATTTCATGCCAACAAATGCACAAGACACTAGAAGAATAAAATATAAAGTTGTAGAATAATTAGCATGCAGTATTCACAATTATCGTAAATGATGCATTTTATTTTCTAAATTAGCATTGTATGCTTACGTTTCATGTTTATATTAGGTGGAATATAAACAACGGACAATCTAGTATGGAGGGAAGTATATCCTAGGCCAACAATCTTGTCAAGGCATTATATAGTATATATCAATGAATCTTTGGCAGAACACTAGTAATAAACTTGACAGATCACGTACTTTTGCTATGGTAAATGTTAATTTTGTGTTAAAAATAATGGAAGCCTTTGAATTGCGTGACATTTATTTCATTGATTAAGGCATTCTGAAGTGATATAAGAGGATGCATTCAAATAAATATTTAAGTTTGAATCATTTATCAAGAGAAAAATGTACGGATGTTTGATTTCGGCTCTTCTGAATTGGAAGAAATTAGCGATAGCCGGTTAAACTGATGATCCCAACATTTACTTAATTAAATGTAAAAACGGTGTTACAGAATCTGAACATTTTTATAACAGAATTCGAAAACTTGTGTGATGCTACAATAAAAATCAAATACTTCAGTATATGGAACGTGGCTAAGCGCAAGCAAAGGCGACTGGAAATTTTCTCGGGTATCTGTAACATAAACAAGTAAGAAATGCGCTGAAGTTTCTTCAACGAAATCGAGTTTTCTGTACAGCGTATAATCAAGGCTACCGAAAACAGATCTATCTTTCGGTGTCTATATGAGCGGCCGCCTATGAATCTTTAACCACGGCCCGGTGGTAGCCTGACCTATATCGTTGCCAGATGCATGATTATGGCTGACTTTAACCTTAAATAAAATAAAAGCTACTAAGGCTAGAGGGCTGCAGTTTGTTATGTTTGATGATTGGAGGGGGGATGATCAACAAACCAACTTGCATCCCTCTAGCTTCAGTAGTTTTTAAGATCTGAGGGCGGACGGACAGACAAAGCCTGCACAATACTTTTCGTTTTCAGAAAACTAAAAAAAAAATTAGATAGCAGATGATTTATTTGTTTCAAAAACGTGTCAAATTCGACACCTTGTTTCGTAATAATTATGCTTTTTTGTACATGTGTATCGAATACATAAGAACATCTATTTAGATTTCAAAATATTTCGCTATATACATTCAATATTGGTCGTCAATAATAAAACATGATGCTTTATACTTAAAAAAAAAAAGATATTGAAATAAAAACGTCTTTTTTCACAATAATATAAAAGCGTTCTATCAAAGCAAAGTTACCAAGTAAGTAGAACTGATAGAGGAAAAGTAGATATCAATAATATTAGGAACAACTAACATTTAATGTCACAGCCAAACTCCTAAACACATGAGTATATTCTCACTTATGAACTAAGCTGCTTTACATTTGGTTAAGGTGTAGGCTACAATAAATAGCGATACAAGAATACTTACGGAGTCCCATCGTAAATGCTTGTATAATATTAGCATAAGTTGCTTCCAGTCTTAGCCAGCAGTCGTTTCTGAGATTTGTTATCCTTGTGAAACTGCATCAAAACACCATTATCCAGAACCTGCCTTGTTCGCTTTCCTTAAATTTCTTTTGAATTGCCGGCTGAGAGTCGGAAGGTCTTCTCGTTTTATTCTTCTTTTTGTACTGTCTGTCCCGTCTATGTGTACTCATTTTGATTTGTGTTTCATAACAGGTATGATTTTGATACACAACGCTCAAACACAATTATACAACACACACACAACAATATATATATATATATATATATATATATATATATATATATATATATATGCAATATATATATATCATATATATATATATCGCAATCATATCCATATATATATATTTATATATAATATATATATATATATATATTGATATGCAATCAATCCATTTGAAGGAAGTGTGAAAGAATCAATGAAGTTTAGTTTAGGCCGAGTGTTTCGTCCTCCACCGACCTTGACGAGTTCAGTTTAATAGGAAGAGGTTTCCAGAGTAAAAAAAAAAAAAAAAAAAAAACTGTGATCATTGAAACAATAAAAAAAACCTAGTTACAAAGTGGTTCAACTATAAGAAATGTCAAAGGACACACTACCAAACAGCAGTAACGTCTTAAAAAGATAGTTACTCAGGCGATATCATAATGTCAACAAAACAAAAACAAGTAAACCTGGTAAGAGAGGAAGAGATAGTTACAAATCGAGGGCCTCTTTGAGCCTGTACTGCTGGTTCAAAATGTGAAAGACAAATTGCCGTTTGTTGAATTCTTTCAGTTATCACAGTTTTTGTTTTGTACCTGGGAAACCTCTTCCTAAAAAAATTGTCCTCGTCAAGGTCCGGTGGAGGTCGAAACCGTCTGGATAAACTAAAATTTGTTGTTTCTTTTCACACTTCCTTTGTGTGGATTGATCGCGTTTAATTATTTCTTCGTGTCTATGAAGATTGCAGTTCACTTCTAATGTCCACGAAAATCCTTCAGACTTTCTTCGATCCCTATGGTCATCTGAGACCAATTGGCTCCGACTTCAAGAAATAGCTCATAAGGGCACATGTGGTGAAGCTTCAGTTCAAGTTTTTAATAAATTGCAATACAGTGTGTGCTTCTTAGTTCACTTATGACCAAGACAGTGAGGAGAGAAAATCATTTCGCTTTGGTTTGTTGGAAAATATTATTGATAACCATATCGATAGTGCTAGAAGAGAATGTAAAAACTGTTTTGTGAAATCGGAAAAGAAGCGTGGTGAATTTCTAAGTAGTATACACTTAGAGCGGCAACGCAAAATTTGTATATGTATATAAACTCGCCTCCGAGTAGCAATTTACGACCGTAATAATTTACTTAAGAATAAATTACAACGCCCAATACAAGATTCTGAGTTGAGGTTTTGTGGAAGAGATGCTAATGTAATTAACACGCCGTCTAGGGAACTGACTAGTGATGAAATATGCGTCTTGAGACTGGGACTGAAATTCAATGACCCCACCAAGAACCTGACATTGTGCAAGTTTGCAAACAGTTTATAAATAAAGGAAAAACATGTTTCACTGAGCATGAATCTGAGAAGTTATTGCTAGCTCGTGGTATTGTTTATGGTTTATATCTCCGCAGCGCTGACTGTAATCACTTCGCAAAACGTTTATATAGGGCCATCGCATCAATAAAGAGTGACCCAGATATTCATGGCACTAAGGCTGATAAGGACAGTATAATAGTAGTCATGAATAAGGCCGATTATGTTGGTCAAATGAACATATTATTTGATGATGAAAATACCTATAAAAAGTTGGTGTCTGGTCCCTTCGAGCCAATGCCGAATTCCACAAGAAAATAAGAGAATTATTTGGATCGAGTCAAGATATGATTAACAGGTTTCGTAGTATGAACTGTAGGTTTCCCTCCGTGTGGCACGCTGCTATTATAAGTAACGTTGGAAGTGTTTCGTATAATTATCAAATTTCTTAGTACATTTGCTTCAGCCACTTGTAGGATCTATTTGTAATTCTGACATTGAGAAGTCACGACATTTTGTAAATGTGTCGCTAAAGCGCAGTGTCAAATCTAATGAGCCAATGCTAGCCTTGATGAGAAAGGTTTATTTACTTGTGCTCGTCTTACTGATGATTCAGATTTCTTACGAGGTGAACTCACAAAGTGTGTTCTAACTTTACCCGTTAAGTGTTATTCTAGATCTAATACGTCTGTGCGTTGTTAATACATGTTTTACTTTTAATGGTACATTTTCGACAGAAATTTGGAATGAAAATGGGCAATCGTTTATCCCCTGTATTATATAACATCAGTATACATGTAATATTTTGGAGGTAGGTTAGCCAATGGCTTTATCACAGACAATGTATTTTGGGTGATATATGTAGATGATATTTTTGCTATCTTAAAACAGGTTCATAATATTGATAAAATTTTCACTTGTCTTAACGATTTAGTCCCATCCATACATTTTACACAAGAGAAAGAGGAGAACTGTTGTACCTCATTTTTAGATGTAACTGTAACGAGACATGAAAATTCCTTCAAACTCAAGGTTTTCAGAAAAGCTCCAAATAATTACCTCATTACTTGGTGCTTATTCATCTCTTCCCTTCTCTGCAAAACAGTCTGCCTTGAGGTCAATGCTTCACGCTCTGAATGTATGTAGACCTGAATATTTTGATGAAGATTATTACAATCTATAGTGGTGGTTGTTCAAATAATTTCAAAGCACCTGAAATTGACCAGCGTTTTAATCTAGCTAAAAAAACGTTTTATAAATGGAATAATAAACCTAAGGTTAGTTCTAACTATATAATATATATATATATATATATATATATATATATATATATATATATATATAATATATATATATTATATATATTATATATATTATATATATTATATATATATATATATATATATATATATATATATATATATATATATATATATATATATATATATATATATATATATATATATATATATATATATATATATATTATATATATTATATATATATTATATATATATATATATATATATATATATATATATATATATATATATATATATATATATATATATATATATATATATATATATATATATATATATATATATATATATATATATATATATATATATATATATATTGTCAAGGATTTACATTCCTCCCTCCTATTTAGCTGCTATCTAGCTAACTTATAGGGAGAAATATTATTTCAGTTAGCTTATAGCTGGTGCCAATATAGCGGAACTCAGTTGTTTTTAACTCATATGGACAGAGAACGCATGCCTCCATGGCCTACAGGAAATGCCCAGGCAGGGTAGACAATGGGTCTCCCTCTTAAAAAAAACCCCTGCTACCAGAACACACCTAGATTTCCCCCCCCCCCCTTTGGGGTCATGTTTTTCAAGTAGGCTTAGGGAGGAAATAGACGTTAGGGCGTAAACCACTCGGGGGGGAGCTAGCCTTAAACCTTAGGCTCATTATCTTTAAGACTGCTATTCCTTTGACCTGTTTACTGGAAAAGAATTTGCTTTCAGGTTTGGGACCTATGGCTCCGACGCCGATTGAACCACCAAGCCAGCAGACTCCTTCCAGCGCCTGTCCTGATCTTGGTGGCGGCCCAAGTTCACGATCGTACGCCCGAGACGTGGTATTTCGGAGCTCAAATATCGTCTGAAATAGGTAAGCTGAGAGTGAATTTGGCGCCAGTCACCCAGTCTCTCTCCACTAAATTCCTTCCATTTCTCTAATTTATCTTCAAGTTTAGTCCCTTCCTTTTCCCAAGCTTTCCCCTTTGTGTGACAGCGAGCACGTGTTCCTTGTTTCAAAAGCCCAATCCAATACGATTCCAAGACTGTGATAATGTGATTCTCTCATAATTATCCTCTGGGCTATGTCGTGTCTAGTATCTAAGAACGTGTATTGAGTGATATTTTATAGGTAGCTTCCATTTCTCTTAGTTTGGGCAGGGCTAACGCAGAACGTCTCTTTCAGGGGAGACACGTGGCACGATCGCAATTCCATGCTCCAGTACCCCGCCTGCCACCCAAATAATTCCTGGTCGCAGTCATTACCAATTTCCGTTGTGGCCCAAAGGTTCATATGAATTATTCTCCCATCCTGGAGTTCCATCATTTGCATTACCTGAGACTATTTCATGTAATCAGGGCAAGACTAAATGTTATTATTTTTCATTGGACTGATTGTGTTGCACATTGGCCCCATTTTTAATCAACTTGATTGTTACCAATCTTTGCAGTCTTATTCCATGTGTCCTATTTATGAGTTTGCCCCCCTAGTTATCATGCTGTTTGTTATCTCATTGGTTATTTGCTAAGTCTCTGTAAATAAATCCCTGTAAATTTGTAAAAGAATTCTAATTCCAATATGGCGACCTTCCACCTTAAATTGTAAATCCAGGAAAAGTCTAAGGTAAGTTTTCACATAACTTATTCCCTTGCTCATAAACTGGACTTTCTTGGTTTTGTGGCAGCATCAATTATAGTTTTGATTAAATTTCTCACCAAGGCGAAGGCCAGTTTATGACAATATATATATGTATATATATATATATATATATATATATATATATATATATATATATATATATATATATATATATATATATATATATATATATATATATATACATATATTAACATATGTTACGCTCATTATTGAAAATTGCCGATTATTGAAAATCGGCAATAGAAATGCCTATTATTGAGAATGAGCAAGCGATTTGCCGATAATATAAAATGAGCAATTTTTCTTGCCTAGTATTTAAAATCAGCAGGGTTTCAAAACTCGGCAAGACCATTTTGCCGAATATTGATAAATCGACTACTATACCATCTGTAATTAATGACACTATTTTTAACTTTTAATGTTTTATCCTATTCTAATCTCTTTTGTTAATGGCAGTTTGGCCATTTATAAGTAAGTTTTAGTAGCCTAATTCCTTGTTACTATCACCAACAATTGTTATCAACTTGTAAATAGGGAGTGAAGGTGTGAAGTGAAACATACGGTACTCATGATAATTCTCTGACAAATACGTAGATTAGTTACGGAATTCTTTTTCATTCTTTACAACAGTTCTTGGCGAATATCGAATAATCCTCATGGCTTCAGCGATGGAAGTAAGAGAAAATTTCGAGACAAGGTTACGGACCATCGTTGAAGGAAAAGGGAAGAACACAAGACTGTTCTCGCTTGAAAAAGTGAAAGATATTATATCAAGGTTATCAAAGGATCTAGAAAGTGATGCTATCACCACTATTAATTATAACTATCGTTCAAGATATGAGATTCTTAAGGTTGGTGAAACGGAATGTTTGATAAAGAAAAGAACAGATGGGGAAGAACATTATAAATACGTTTGAGGAAGTGTATGGTGCAATAGAAAAGGCACATAAAGATGCTGGTCATGGTGGCGAGAAGAAAACTTTATTTGAAGTTAAAAGAAATGGTCTAACATAACTATGGAATATTGTAACCTGTTTATTAACTTTTGTGTAGAGTGTCATTTAAAAAAAGAGTCGGAAGCAACCAAAAGGGCTTGTCGTGAAACCAATTAGAAGCCACTCATTTTTATCGAGGTGCCAAATTGATCTAATAAATTTTCAGTCACTTCTTGACGGGGATTATAAGTACATCCTAACTTAAGTTAATCATTTTACCAAATTTTGTGTGTTAAGCCCTTAAATCTAAAAAGAGCAGAAGAGGTAGCTCAGACACTTCTACCTGTGTTTTTAATATCTGGTGCTCCCGCAGTACTGCAAAGTGACAACGGTAGGGAATTTGTAGAATTCTGTGATATCCGAATTATCAACACTTTGGCCACAATTGCAGCTAGTGACAGGTCGGCCAAGGCATCCCCAAAGCCAAGGAGCAGTGGAGCGACTCAATGGTGTAATCCAGGATAAATTGAAGATATGGATGCGAGAGAATAATTCCAAGAAATGGAGTATTGGCTTAAAATTTGTTCAGTGGCAAGTAAATATCTCGAAGCATGAGACAACGAAACATACACCATTTAAGGCCACCTTTGGAGAAGAACCGTCAGTTGGTCTTTCTTCAACAAATCTTCCTGAATCAGTTTTGGATGGCATATGCTACGAAGAAGATCTTGACAAGGTAAATATTAAATAATCTATTAAAAAAGATAAACTGATAATGCACTTTGAAACTGAATTTTTCATACACTATTCTAATGGAGTGCAGTTAATCTTCTTCCTTCTCATTTCTCCAAAAATCATAAGTTGAAAGACCTAATTTACTGTGTTAACAAGTCTTTACATATTTTGTAATTTTCCATTTCCTAAAGCTTCAGGTTTTAGAAAGCATAGTAATACTAAAATTCTTTAAGTCATATGCCTAGTTACAATCAGAAAAGTATGATATGAGCTAACGACCTATCATTTTCAGTTCTTCAGCGAGGACGGTAATTATGGCGAAAGGGAAGACGATTAAAGTAGGGAAACCGAACAGCAACTTGAAGATGAAGAGGTTCCAGAGCAACCTGAAAGTGAAAAGGGTTTGAAGTGTATTGAAGAAAGGGTTAATGCCATCGAAGCTATACGGGAAAATGTCGACATTAGTCAGGCTCAATCCGCATCAAAGATGATCCGTAGGGGTATGAGGATGCAGGAATCACTGCAGGTAGAAGACAACGCTACTCTAAGAATTCCGGACGTTGATCGGGGTCCTTCAGACCCTAAAAACTTACTAGTAGTTGTGCTGTCCAAGGAAAATGACATGTATCGTTTTAGGGTGCAAAGAAGGCACCTTAAATTTTGCTTTACTAGAGCTGATTTAGATAAAATTGGTGAAAAACTACTTAAAGTGGCTGATGTACCAGACATCCACGTTACTCTCAGAGCTGCGGTAACTCGATCCACTGGTGGCCAAGGTTACCAGAAATGTAACTGCAAATTAGATTGTATTTCTCGAAGATGTAGCTGTAGTAGAAAGAAAATGAAGTGTAACTCTAGGTGCCATCCTAGCAACAGCTGTAAGAATGTTTAGTTTTTGTTTTGTTTCTTTATATAAAATAGATATAGATTAGTTAATTTTTTATCGTCGGTGAATTATTTGCCAATTATTTGGTGAAGGTTGATAAGTCAGTATTCTAATAATATTGTTATGTTACAAAAATAAATTGTATTATCTGTGTTTTCAGTGTTTATTTGAATTTCCAAATTAATTGCTTATGAAGGAAAAAAAACGGATATTATAATAGAATTAAAAAATAGCTGATGGCTGTTATAAAATGAGTGTATTACAGTAAACATTCCTAAACTGTTATTAAACTAGAGAGTCATTATGGTCTACATTAGTTTGCTTAGAGCTTAGAATGGACCTTCCAGCTGTCAAAATTGAATACTGGTTGTTTGAAACACTTAAGTTACAATATTTTCAATATTCGGCAACGTTATCAATATTCAGCAAAAAACGTGTTGCCTAATATATAAAATGAGCAATATTTTTGCCCATTATTGAAAATTTTCAATATTAGGCAGGGTCCTTGCTGATTATGTAAAATAGGCAATTTTTTGCCGATTTTCAATAATCGGCAATTTTCAATAATGAGCGTAACATATACATATATGTATATATGTATGTATGTATATATATATATATATATATATATATATATATATATATATATATATATATATATATATATATATATATATATATTTATATATATATTTATATATATATATTTATGTATATATGTAAATATACATATATTTATATATCTATATTTCGTTGTTCCTTTTCACACTTCCTCCATGTGGATTGATTGCATATAATTATTTTTTTGTGTTTTCATATATATATATATATATATATATATATATATATATATATATATATATGGAATAACGAAATATAGATATATAAATATATATATTTATATTTATTTATATATCTAAATTGTTACTTGTTGTCCTGTCTCTTTGTCATGTCGTTCTGTTTCGTCGTTTTCTTAGCAGATAAGACAAAAAACTTTCGTATTTCTGATTGTATAATTTTATCTTGAAATCCGCTGTCTGTGGGCAGCTGCTGTATTCTGTACAGCTCCGCATGTGTCGCTTTCCATGTGGTACCGTGGGTGAACGCCAGACGCACATAATATTGACCGTTATATGCCTCAGGGCTCTCAGTGAACAAGCTTTCGACGTTCCTAGATGCAACGTCTTTGGTTTGGTTTTTAGTTGTCAAGACATCTACGAATTCCGCTGCTGATATCAGTGTGGATTTCATCGGTATGCATGAAGTGATTAGGTCGTTCAGAGTCTTGGCTATTTTATAGGCGGAGGATGTGATCGTGGATATGATCAGTCTGAGTGGTTTACCGTTTTCGTGAGTTTTAACTGTGCAATGAAGTCTCCCAAGATGCTCGGAAAAAGTTTCTTATGGCACTGTTTGCTAGTCTCCTTTGCTAGTCGTGCCATTTTCTTCTTTAATTATTATGCGATGTAGGGTCTTCGCTGATTTGAATGAATTTTGTTGTGTCGTTTGAAATGCTGTTCATCTTCTCTTCGTGTTCTTGCTTGTATGTATGACCACGTACACTGCTGTTTTGTCACCTTTGCGTATAATTATGTCTTTGTTGTTAAAGGCTCCGGATTAAACTTTATTTATAAAACACAACTTTTTACAAATTCATATCTTTTTCTCTAGTTCAGGAAAGCTTATGTATTATGTATTTAAATGAATGAGACTACTAGGCATTTTGAGTATTTTCTACCTAGTACATAAAATATGTTGGAAAAGGGAGAGTAAATTGCATCAAGATCTTTTAATATTCATGAAACTTTCTCCAGTTCATAGTTGAACGATTTTATGAATCCATTACACGGATATAACTACTAGTTCACATTCTGTGGCAAATTATGCCGATATTGATTTGGAATGTCCATGGGTAAACCATTTTTGCCATTATTTTCCAAACTGTGCATAGATTAAACCTTGAATTTATATTTTAAAGTAATACTGGCATGAATAACATCAGACTGATGAGGTTTAGATACAACGAAGATATTGTGTTTATCATTCCTTTGTTACGGATTACGATGGGACTCTATTTACAAAATTTAAATGAGCACCTTACAGCTATAAAACCGATAGTCTCAAAAACATAAAATCAAAACAAGAATCAAATGATTCTTCATTTAATCATTATTATGAAAGGATACAGTGTTTGGAGCAATATATCAATAAAACCAACAAGTGATAGAGCATATAAGGACTCAGGTCTAAGTATTCAAATTAAAATCGTTAGACTAGAATGTTTAGATGATAGATAACTAAAGCAGATCAGGGAGACAGGCATAAAACTCTGCTTCAAGGAATCGGGTCAGAAAAATGTTCAGCTGAAAAGAAAATCATTATTACAATATTAAACATCTATACTAAAAATATCCAGTGTTACGTGAACATTCGCTTGTGAAAGAATCTGAACTTTTTTCTTAATAAAAATTGCCTGCTGTGACTGGTAGTTAAGTCTTTATTGAAAAAAAAAACAAGAAAAGACATCAAAACAAAGCTTAACAAACTTGTTCTACTAGAAGAAACGGAAGTAGCATTAGCTACGGAAGATTCTCCTTGGGTCTTTTCTGTCATATTCTTAGCAAAAGAGGTGACATCACTGGTGATCGATAAAGAAGTGTAATCCATGAGGAAAAGTCCAGGTGACGAATAAAAAAAGAAAAAGGAAAAGCTAAGGACCACGTTTATTTCCCACTTCCTGCAGGGAATTATTCCCAAGGACACTACCAGAGACTGCAGAGTCGCCCACTTCCTCGCCCACATAGAGTAGCCAAGGTGCATAAGAAAATACTGATAAGCAATTATGCCAGGCTGTCGTCATTCGCACCAATCACCTGGTGAGTTAACTGACTTACGGAAGTCTACATCCACTTGGAAACTCCTCTGGAAAACGGATATAGAATATATCCGACATCCGGATATCGGGAATTTACACTGAACAGAAGAAAGTTTTGCCAAAAATTTCCTATGGAGTAGTTATTCGTTACTGAATAAGCTTATCTAGCAGTTTTCTACGATCACCTAATAAGGGATTTGTTGCAGTTATATTATTTCTTTGGACAGAGGATTTTAACTTGTACCACTAACGATGAGGCAGCGCAATTCTTTTTTTTTATTTTGATATTAGATCATCGTTATAATATTTCTTGATAGATATGCAAATATTTTTTTTACTTGACAAAGGTATATGAAATCTTTACATTTCAGCTTAGAATGATTATGTATCACGATGATGAATTTACTTTGCATGAATCCTCAATTCAACATTCATTACTTGTGAAAGTTGTATGATTCTCCTGTGAGTGTAAAGATTTAATAATGTGATATTATTGATTTTTATATGTAATAAGAACCAGCATTCATTTTCCGCATTTCTTCATCCGAGCAACCAAGTTCATTTGCAACCCAGTAACCATGACAGACTATCGTAATTGTCAGAGGTATGCACTAATAAACTGAGATATTAGGGTCAACCATGTCATAAATATCTTATAGCAGCTCCATTACGTTTCTGTAAATGAATGTATGATTTTTTATTACTGTACTTGGAAAACCATGAACGTTTTGTTAAACTGCCTATGGAAAGGTTGTTAAATGTAGAATGAGATTAAAATGATTTAGTTAAGGAAATTATTTCGAGTCAGTTCAGACAATATGGCAAAATTCCTTATATGTAAAGTTACATCATGTTAAGTGGATTAAATATTAAATTGTTGAAATTAAGTAAAATGATCAATTATTCTTCAGTGAATCTCAATAATGCAATTTTATTGATCCCTTTCATGTGTCAAAAGTCAAACGCAGGCTGCTGAGATGAGATAAAAAAAACTGTACAAAGTCAAATAACACCTGAGAATCTGTACTTAATACTTAAACAAATCTACAGTGTACAGTAATTAATTGGCTACAAAATATATTTTACTCTATTTCATTCTCGAATAAAAAGTTCCTGTAAATGTTAGTGTGTGTATGTATATATATATATATATATATATATATATATATATATATATATATATATATATATATATATATATATATATATATATATCCGCTCGACCGATCTATAGAAATCTGAAGCGCTTGACCGATCTACGCAAAATTTGGCACGTGGCCATCATTTGACCTAACTTAGATAATGGGGTAGGTATCAAACCTGTAACTCCGCCCCCTTCCCTTTCAGTTTGTAATTTACGTGGTAAATAAACTCTACGGGTTTATCATACTTCATTTCATGCACTCAAGACCATAGAAATATATTATTTATTGACAATGCTTTTCAGTCACCACAGTAATACCTGGATAAAAGGGACAGTCACCACAGTAATACCTGAATAAAAGGGACTGACAGCACAGTAATACCTGTTTAATTGTGACAGACATCACAATAATACCTGGATAAAGGCTGATTCACATTATACCATCACGTCACTGACATTTCACGTCACGTCACGTCACCGACACGTCATGTCACATCTCCGTCCCATCAGCCATGTATTGTATTCACACTATCCATCACGACCCAGTTCAGTTCGTGCCTAATTTCCCAGTAGTCATGGCGCCTCACAGATTTAGCGTTAAGAAACTTGCATAAGCACCGTCATGTCACGTCAAAATATTCTTTCCAAGAAAATATGTCATGAAGTTACAGTGGATGCTGTGTGCTTGATGGTGATATGACGTGATGGTGTGAACACGTCCATTTGATTACATGTAAGAAATTCTCATGTGCTTTAACCTGGCGTGACGTGTCGTGACGTGATGTTATAACGTAAATCAGCCTTAAAAGAGACAGTCACCACAGTAATACTTGGATAAAAGGGACAGTCACCACAATAATACCTGGATAAAGGGGGCGGACAGTACAGTAATACCTGGTTAAAGGGGACAGACAGCATAGTAATATCTGGTTAAAGGGGACAGAGCGCATAGTAATACCTGGATAGAAGGGGCAGTCACCACATTAATATCTCGATAAAAAGGACAGTCAACACAGTAATACCTGGATAACATGGACAGACATTACAGTAATACATGTACCTGGTTAAAGGGGACAGACAACACAGTAATACCTGGTTAAAGAGGACAGACAGCACAGTAATACGTGGCTAAAGGGGACAGCCAGCACAGTAATACCTGGCTAAAGGGGACAGCCAGCACAGTCATACCTGGTGAAAGTGGACAGACAGCACAGTAATACCTGGTTAAAGGGGACAGACAGCACAGTCATACCTGGTGAAAGGGGACAGACAGCACAGTAATACCTGGCTAAAGGGGACAGCCAGCACAGTCATACCTGGTGAAAGGGGACAGACAGCACAGTAATACCTGGTTAAAGAGGACAGACAGCACAGTAATACGTGGCTAAAGGGGACAGACAGCACAGTAATACCTGGCTAAAGGGGACAGCCAGCACAGTCATACCTGGTGAAAGGTGACAGACAGCACAGTAATACCTGGTTAAAGGGGACAGACAGCACAGTAATACCTGGTTAAAGGGGACAGACAGCATAGTAATACCTGGTTAAAGGGACAGACAGCACAGTAATACCTGGTTAAAGGGACAGACAGCACAGTAATACCTGGTTAAAGGGGACAGACAGCATAGTAATACCTGGATAAAAGTGACAGTCACCACAGTAATACCTGGATAAAAAGGACAGTCACCACTGTAATACCTGGATAACATGGACAGACAGTACAGTAATACCTGGTTAAAGGGGACAGACAGCACATTAATACCTGGTTAAACGGGACAGACAGCACATTAATACTTGGTTAAAGGGGACAGAGAGCACAGTAATACCTGGTTAAAGGGGACACACAACATAGTAATACCTGGATAAAAGGGACAGTCACCACAGTAATACCTGGATAAAAGGGACAAGTCACCAGTAACATCTGGATGAAAAGAACAGTCACCACAGCAATATCTGGATAAAAGGGACAGTCATCACAGTAAAGGGTACACACAACATAGTAATACCTGGATAAAAGGGACAGTCACCACAGTAATACCTGTATAAAATGGACAGACAGTACAGCAATGCCTGGTTAAAAGGGACAGGCAGCATAGTAATACCTGGATATAAGGGACAGAAAGTACTGTAATACCTGGTTAAAGGGGACTAACAGCACAGTAATACCTGGTTAAACGGGACAGAAAGTACAGTAATACCTGGTTAAAGGTGTCAGACAGCACATTAATACCTGGATAACAGGAACAGTCACCACATTAAAAGGGACAGTCACCACAGTAATCAACTTCGATTTGGGACCACTTTGACGTGGTGGGGGGCCTCTTGAACCCCAGGAATTTGCTCCCAGGTTTGAGTCCAATAGTCCCATGTATCATTATGTATTTCTTTGTATTAATTTTTGGGGGGAATTTTCCACTTTTGCTAAAATTTTATTGGACCTGTTGAGTAGGAAAAGATATCATGGCTCAGACTG
>NC_089783.1:7246781-7256781 GCF_040412425.1 Macrobrachium rosenbergii | reverse complement strand
GTCAGACACGCTCGTCTCATGATTGCACGAACGCTTCGAGACGTATCAGGAAGGTAAATCTAGAGAATAATAATTATAAAAGACTTATCTTTATATTTCAGTTAACACGAAAATTCTCTGTAACAAACCATGTACTGATCACAAACCCCAAAAAACCATTCTGCATACCCAGGAAAAGACCTTGAGTGGCTATAGTTGCGTAGATTCATGGAGATAAGATTGGAAATACTAAGTTCGTTTTGTTTATGAGGGATAAACTTGAGTAAACTTATCGAAAAGAATATTGCCTTTGTTGCTAGAAAAAAAAAAAATAAAAATAAGAAAAGACGACCTATTTTAAAAACTAATATCGTCTATCCATAGTTCTGAAATTACTGACAATTATGAACAAGTAAAAAATGCGACGAAGTTTCTTCGGCGCAATCGAGTTTTCTGTACGGTCGCTACAGCGTATAATCAAAGCCACCGAAAATATATCTATCTTTCGGTGGTCTCGGTATAATTCTGCATGAGCCGCGGCCCATGAAACTTTAACCACGGCCCGCCCTATATCGTTGCCAGAAGCACGATTATGGCTAACTTTAAATTTAAATAAAATAAAAACTACTTTGACTAGAGGGCTGCAATTTGGAATGTTTGATGATTGGAGGGTGGATGATCAACATACCAATTTGCAGCCCTCTAGACTCAGTAGTTTTTAAGATCTGAGGGCGGACAGAAAAAATGCGGACAAACCGACAAAGCCGGCACAATAGTTTTTTTTTACAGAAAACTAAAACCATCACTCATTACAAGAAACATATTGAAAGAGATTTTTATTTTTTGTTGTTTCTCCCTGAGAGGTGCTTTTTATTTTAAGAAAATACCGCCGGCTCTGATAAAGAGGTGAGTTATCAGTTGGGCACTTGGTGAAATAAGGAAAATGATAATTCTAATATTCCATACATATCACACGAAATTATCATGGTATAAGGCAACCTTTTTTAACCTTACACAAATTACCTAACTCTCGCATCATTCACATTTGATGTTCTTCTATCCTATGCATTTCAACAACTCTACTGAACACTCACCCAATTATCTCTGAGCTTCATTCTTTACAGCGTGACCTCTTCAGCTCTTCCCCTTTAACTCTCATATCCATTTATTCACAACCTTGGTTCCTACATCTGCTTCCTGGCACAATAATTTTTCATAGTGATTTACATTCTTGCTTTCATCACTAATTCTTATATATATATATATACGAGTGTATATATATATATATATATATATATATATATATATATATATATATATATATATATATATATATATATATATATATATATATATATATATATATACATATATATATATATATACATATATACACATATATATATATATATATATATATATATATATATATATATATATATATATATATATATATATATATACATTTCATACACACACACACACATATATATATATATATATATATATATATATATATATATATATATATACACACATATATATTTTATATATATATATATATATATATATATATATATATATATATATATATATATATATACATTTATATATATATACACACATACATATTTTACATATACATATACATACATATACATATATATATATATATATATATATATATATATATATATATATATATATATATATTATATATATATACACACACACACACACACACACACACATATATATATATATATATATATATATATATATATATATATATATATATATATATATAATATATATATATATGCAGACACTGAAACACATCTTTACAGAAAAACTAGTGCTGAAGTTCACTACAGAACACAGCATAGTCGAAAAACTGCCGAGGTGAGGACTTAGTGCCCCAAGGCATATAAACGGTCAGTAGTCCAATAACATGTGCCTCGGGCCTTCATCCACAGTACCACATGGAAAGCGACGCATGCAGAGTTGGACAGAATACAACAGCTATTCACAAACAACAATCTGAAGATAAAATGATACAATAAAAAATACTCAAGTTTTTTACCACTTCTACCAACAAAACGCAACAGAACATCGTATCAAGGATATAGGGCAACATATAACAATATATTACTAGACTAATTTTAACAACGAAACATATGGGTATATAGCAAGCCCAACCTGTTGGCATTCCTTGTAATGAAAAACAGCACCTTGCACCCATGCCGAAGGAGATGACTACCAATGTGGTTTATGAATTTATTTGTACCGATGAGGAATGCAGACCTACCAGTGAAAGTAGGACATCAACTACACTTAGATGAAGATTAACTGCGCACAGAAACACGGGAGCCATCTTTCAACACTACACAGACAAGCATGCCAAGAAACCATGTTTACAAGAACTGATAGACAATACCAGAAAAAAATACAAATGCAAACATATAGTGACATGACAATAACATAAGTTGTGCGTATAACAACAAACAAGCCACTGCTAAACGCCTAGGTGGGAGAGGAACCAGGGTCAAGGCCATCACCTAAACAATCCCCACCGAAACACCACAGACGAAGAAATTGATAATTTTATTAGCAATATAAGAAGTAAAAGTAGAATATCAAACGAATAAAATAATATAGTTACACTGTGTAATAATATATAATGTAAATATATAGATAATTATCCATCCCTAGTAAACTAAGTATTGTAAATAAAAGTAATAGCAACCACCACAATCACAAACTGCCGTCCTCTTGGAGCTATAAATAGAATGGAGGACGTTAATGTGCCTTAGTTCTTGCTTGACAAAGCCAACGACAAAGGCAAAACTGACTGTAGCAAGTGAAATAAATTTAAACACACCGTGATTGTGTGTCCTTATCCAGAATTCTGAAGAAAGATTGAAAGCAGATGCGAGAAAACATGAAAAAGCCAATATCAGAGAGGTCATTGCCACAAAGGTGATTGGTACAAATATATATATATATATATATATATATATATATATATATATATATATATATATATATATATATATATATATATATATATGTATATATGAGTGTTTCTGAAATTAGAGCCCCCCCTCTACAGCATAAACTAAAATTGATATGGACAAAAACAAAAGTAACTCAGAACAGGTATTTATTTAAGTTTTCTCTGAGTATTTAATATTTTGTGTGGCCTCCATCTGCCTCTACTACAGCCTGCATTCTTGAGGGGTATGATTTCAGCAAATCACAAAAAAGCTGAGACTCAAACTCCATTTCCTTGAGCACTTTAGTCACCTCTCTTCACAGGTCATCGAGGCTTTGTATACCATCATAGTTCACTGTGCGCGCTTCAACACGATTCTTTAAGATACTACCAGTGTTTTCAGACACATTAAGGTCAGGGGAGCTACCTGGAAATTCACTTGACGAGAAGAAATCAATACCACTGTTTCGAAGCAGCTCCTGTGTTTGAAGAGCCTTGAAACATGGTACCCTATCATGCAAAAATGTGACTTCTTCAACAGATAACACATTTTTAAGGATCTTTGAGGAAAGGAAATACTCCACCAGTAAGCACAGATTCTCTGAAGTATTCTCCATTCCATGACTGTCCTTTTTCTTTGATGATCCACATTAACCGTTTGGCTCACAACAGAGAAAAATTCCCAAACATTCAGGAAATTTCACAACTTGGCGATAGCACACGTCATCGCTGATATCATCCAACTTTGCAGCCCAAATGATGTCATTTTTATGATTTGGCTTCCTGACTGTGTAAATGAAGAATTCAACTGATGCGGCAACATGGAGAAAGTCAGTTTCATCCCAATCTTTAAGAAATGAACCATAAAAACATGCACGGTCTTCTCTCTGTTGCTGAGTGATGTTGGGCTTGCTGATTACATGAAATGGCTTGATACCAGATTTTTTCAACTCACGATTGACAGCACTATAACTTCTCTTCTTTCCCCTTTTTGTTTCTAGTTCAAGCGCCAGTTTACGTAAAGACTTTCTTGGTCTACCCACTGCCTCAGCCTAGAAGGCTGTATTTAACTCCGTCACTCAGTCTGAAAATACAAGAAATCTAAAATGAAAAAAGGTTAATAGAAACTTAAAATAATGCACTTGGAGATAGGCTATAGCAGAAAACTTTATAACTTTTCATTTGTTCTGTGGAGGGGAGGGGGTTCTAATTTCTGACACACCTGGTACACATACATATATAAATATATAAATATATAAATAATATATATATATATATATATATATATATATATATATATATATATATATATATATATATATATATATATATATATATATATATATATATAATATATATATATATATATATATATATATATATATATATATATATATATATATATATATATATATATATACATATATATAAATATATATATATATATATATATATATATATATAAATATATATATATATATATATATATATATATATATATATATATATATATATATATATATATATATATATATACATATATAAATATATATACAGTATATATATATGTATATATAAATATATATATATAAATATATATATATATATATATATATATATATATATATATATATATATATATATATATATATAATATATATATATGCTTTTGGGGCAAATTTTTCTTGCGTGCAGATTTCGTTGAATTCAGTCGATTTTTGTCTGTTGATTAACTTTTTATTAGTTTCACAATACTTTCTAAATCTTTTACGTTCTTCAAAGTGTAGTTGATCAATAAAGAAACGAAGATTAACTCTTTGTTCCATTCACTGGGAACACAGCACCACAGCTGTTCTGTCTCTTGTCTTGACCTCTTCAAATTATACTACATTTTCTTTGCTTACTCCTGTTCTATTACACGGTGAAGACGGAATTATAGTGTCCAAAAACATTAACAATAAATACTTTTAAATGCAATATAATAAAATTAAATTACAAAGATGATTTTAACTGAATTTACGTTGTACAAAAATAAAACTTCACAAAGAGATTTATAATAAACAATTGTTTTTTTGATGAATTGTAATGGAAACAAAAACCACTGGGAAAGGATGAAGGGTAAGGGACAGAGAGGAGTTGGGGGGGCGGGGCGGATTGAGAGAGAGAGAGAGAGAGAGAGAGAGAGAGAGAGAGAGAGAGAGAGAGAGAGAGAGAGACGTGATTCAAGAAATGTTGTTGTCATTATTTGAGTTTTTTGCTCTTCCGGTGTTGGATGAGATTGGCCTCCTACAAGATGGGAGCGATCTCTCTGCTTCCAGTTGGCGGTTCAGGGTCGGTCTTTGCAATAAAATGTAGACCGATTCTGCTATGATAAATAGATGGAGATTTTGCTCCGTACAGATGATGCTGGTATTCTCCACTAGCTCTTGAGTTGTCGGTTTTCGATTACGATGATCGACGTATTTGTTGGTGGATGGCTCCGTTACTACGATGGGGCTGTAGAGAAAACACCAACACCATCATACGTAAAGGAGATAAAGCCGCTGTCTACGTCATCATGGATAGAAGTGAATACGAAGAAAAAACTAGACAATATTTTTAACGACACAAGTAAGTTCCAACGCCTCAGTAAGGGCCCAACAAACGAATTGAAGACCAAAGTTTTGTGCCTTACTGAATATGCCAACAAAATGCAAAATGAGAAAAAGTTCCTCAAAATAATCGGTGACTTTAAACCAGGTATTGCTATGGAACAATAAAAACATAATCCAGGGAACCTCATCAGGTCCATAATTTCGCAAATAACATCGGCCACCTACCAATTAGCAAAGAAATTGAACAAGATTATATTACCGTACTTTCCATCAAAGTACTCAGTAAAATCGAGCTCAGAAGTCATCGATTGGCTCCATAAAGCAGAACCGGAAGATATAGAGAGTCTGTTTACAAACATGGCAGTGGATGAAACCATTGACCTGATGCTTGACCGCATATACCACTCCAATCGGGAACCACTACCAATACAGGAGAGGACACAAAAATCAATGTTGGTAGCCTGCACCAAAGAGGCCTATTTCCTTTCACACAACGGTGAATTATTTAGGCAGTGTGACGGTATAGCAATGGGGTCTCCGCTGGTAGTCATCTTTGCTAATATTTATATGGACCATGTCGAAACCACAGCCTTTACCAATCATCAAAAACCTCACATATACGCAAGGTATATTGATGATATTTTTATCACAATGAAAAACAAAAATGAAGCCGTAAAATTATCCCAAGAACTTAAGAATAATTCTTCCTTAAATTTTACGGCTGAATTCAGCAAAGAGAAAACTCTGCCTTTCTTGGACATCCTCGTAACCCAAATTGGGGAACGGCTTGACAACAAAGTCTGCATGAAGACTACAAACGCTGGGATGTCTCAGTGCACGTGGGGAGTGGCCATTAGCCTGCAAGCGGTCGGTGGTTTATGCTTATATCAAGGGAGCTATAACCCACTGCTGCACGTGGCGGGAGACTCACCTGGAAATCGAGAGTCCAGCAACTCCTGACCAACATCGGATTTCAGGATAAACTCATACAAGATGCAATAAGAAGGAGAACTGAACAATCCTACAACAGTTAAACCAGAACAGCAGGTGACGATGATAAAAACATCATAATTTATCTTCGGACAGAATATAGCGACAGATTTGAAGAAGAGAAGAAGGCGCTTACCAGCATAATGAAAAGAGGAATAACGCCCAAAGTCCCCTTCGAACGGGCCCAATTTCTCATCTATTGCAAACCCAATTTGACTGCTTCCCTCGTAATGAGGAACAACACCAACCAGAACCAAAACAAAGAAGACAGTGCCAACGTCGTTTACCGTTTTACTTGCCCTGAGAGGATGTGCCAGTCCTCCGAAAAAACGTACGTTGGACGCACTTCTACAACGTTAAAAAGACGTCTTCAGGCCCATCGTAATAACGGAGGCATCCACCAACACTGCGTCGATCATCACAATCGAAAACCAACATCATCTGTACGGAGCAAAGTCTCTACCTACTAATCACAGCAGAATCGGTCTTCATTTTATTACAAAGTCTGACCCTGAACTGGAAGCAAAGAGATCGCTCCCATCTTGTAGGCGGCCAATATCATCCAACACCGGAAGAGCGATGAACTCAAATAATGGCAACATCATTTCTTGAATCACGTCTCTCTCACTGTCTCTGTCTCTCTGTCTGTCTGTCTGTCTCTCTCTCTCTCTCTCTCAATCGCCCCCGCCTTCTCTGTCCCTTACCCTTCATCCTTTCCCGTAATCTGTATCACACACCCCTATTTAAATTTTCTTTTGTTGCCAAACAACCAGCACACGTATTTTTTTTTATTCCATTAACAGTTCATCTAAAAAAAAAGTTGTTTATTGTAAATCTCTTTGTGATGTATTATTTTTGTACAACTTAAACTCAGTTAGAATCATGTTTGCAATTTAATTTTATTGTATTGTATTTAAATGTATTTATTGTTAATGTTTTTGGACGCTACAATTCCGTCCGCACCATGTGATAAAACACGAGTACGCAAAGAAAATGTTTTACGGGCTGCTCTAGGAGCAAGAGTCCGTGCTGGCACAAGGCCAGCTAAATCTGAAACGACAACAAGAAAATGTTGTACACTTTGAAGAGGTCACGATAGTAACGGAACAGCTGTAGTGATGTGTTCCCAGTAGATGGAACAAAGAGTGAATCTTTTTCTTTATCCATCAACTATACTTTGAAGAACGTAAAAGATTTAGAAAGTATTGTGAAACTAATAAAAAGTTGAACAACAACCAAAAAGACATTGAATTTAACGAAATCTGCATACAAGAAAAACTTAGCAAAAGTATTATATATATATATATATATATATATATATATATATATATATATATATATATACAAGAAAAATATATATATACCAAATATATATATATATATATATATAAAATATATATATATATATATATATATATATATATATATATATATATATATATATATATATATATATATATATATATATATATATATATATATAACTGATTCATGAAGATATGGAACATAATGAGTGTATAATTAAAGGCAAATGTCACAAAGGAATAAAAGAAACAACCGAGTGGTTGCTAGGCCTTTCGACACATCAGTCCTTTACTGCCAAACATTCATACATCCTACTATAGTAGTACCAATCTGTGGTGAGGGTTTGGGCGTGTCTAAAAACGAAAACACGCGTTGCCACATCTTTAAGTTCTTTGTGGAGGCGGCCAAAGTCAAAGCTCTGTATTTCTTACTAATCCCCCAAAGGAATCATTCATTACCCTTAAGCCAAAACCTATGTCCTGTACAGATTATCCTCCTTTCAGAGTCTGGTGAGGGGGAGAATGCCCACTCTAACTGTCTTAGAAGGGTTCCCTGGTATAAGTTTATTTTTCCTTTATTCAGATATTTATCATATAGTGTGTACTGATTGGCATTAAAACTTCAGAGTTATGAAACAGTTCTTTTTATTCTTCAATTAGCCTAACTTATTTATTAACAATCTACAAAAGACACAAAACTAAAGGGAAATTACGGATATGATAAACAAATTTCACACATTAATAATTTCTTTATTTTTAGAATCATTCAAGTAATAAATACAGTATATTTGATAAATAATAATGATAATGATACACTTTATTTAAGCTCGTGATCATATGCATCTACAATGGTTTACAAAGATATTTATCTATCAAAATATCTTTTGCTGCATCTTCCACTTGCAATTGCTCGGCATGTTTGGCGGCCTTCTCCCAGTTTTCAGGTGTCACAGTATCCAGAGCTTCTTTAGCAAGTTCCGATAGATTTGCCATCTTAAAATTGTTTCGTTTCGCTATGAAACTTTTCACTTGGCCCCAAATTAGTTCTATCGGGTTGTATTGGCAGTGGTAGAGAGGAAGCCGAATAATTTCATGCCCATTTTCTGCTGCAATTTTATCTACGACATAAATGTCTTATTTTAACGGAGTACTCCTTTACCATCTCTAAAAGTTGACTTTTCAAAATTTTTCTGTTGGTTTCGCACCTTTAGAGATGAGCCATTCTGTAATTACTGCCTTTTTGCTTGACATCGTTGGTAGTCTATCTATTTCCTTGAATAGCATTATCCATCACAGTAACTGAAGTTGATGGTATATTCGGGAGCAATTGGCAACGAACCCATTCTTCAAACACTTCGTGATTCATTTGACGGTGATAATCACCCTCATTTTTAGCAGTGAAATTAAGCTCAGCGTTTGGAATGAAGCCTTCTGCAGAGCCTGCATGCAGAATTATAAGTCGGCCACCTTTTCCTGACGGCATTTTAATTCCAGTAGCATTCTCGGATTTATTATCTTTCCAGCATTTTCCTACAGTGTAATTTTGATTAACCCAAGTCTCATCCAGATAAATTACATTTCATCCGTTCTCTCTGACTTCTTGCATTTTTTATAGGAATCTTGTTCGCAAGCACTACACGTTATATCGTTCCATTAAAAATGTCCTACCATCGAGTTTTGCGTACCGGAAACCAATTTCTTTCACAGTTTTTCTTAAAGCTTCTCTACCACCTTTGAATCCTGTTCTTTCCCTCATTTCAAACAACACTTTGCTAATGGTTGGAATTTCTTTCCTCTCATAAAATTTGAGAATTATCCGACGAAGCAAACATTTGTCATCCAAACCAGTCACAGGTTTTGATCTTTTCCTCTTCTTTATCTCAAAAACTGGGTCACCAAATAATTCTTGCGACTCTCATGCTTCTTTACATATTCGTTAAACTGTAGCTTTGCAGACCTTTGTTGCCTCAGCTGTACTAAGAGTTGCATTTGCAACATCAGTAATGGGTCCCCTGTTCTGTTTCTCCGTTGTGAAGTATCTTAACACATTATGAATAATTTTCCTTGCCTGTCCTTGAATGACTCCCATTGAGGAACTCTGACCATCCATGACGACTACAAAAGGCTGTATTGTCCTA
>NC_089783.1:7239281-7244281 GCF_040412425.1 Macrobrachium rosenbergii | reverse complement strand
TGTTAACTTTTATCTGATCTTATCTATCATAGAATATTTATACTTAACAGATTTACGACCACAAGAATATCGTAGCAATCATTTGTAAGACCTGACGTTTTAGACAGACAGTAGTAAATATAGGTAGAATCCCCAACACAGACAGGGATGAAGGACTGATACTCACTGTACATAAAGGAAACATTGACCATGTGAGGTCATAAATTTGACCTTCATATACTGCAAACAAATGCGGTGTTATTGGATGACTCTTTCAATATGGTTTATTCAGTCCTTCAGATAGGTGATTCTTACTGATTCCTTAACACTGCGTATGAATACAATATCTGATAAAATTTGTCTTAGATTTGATATGTAGCTCATTAACAGAAAGAACAAGAAATTAAATTACCGAAATATTAACAAGCGACAGGCAATTTAGATATTATTACCCGTGGAGAGCATCTCTCAAATGGATTTGGATTACCATAAGCAAAGTTTTCATCTTGTACTATAAACAAAATTGTTACAGATAAATATGATCAAATGAAGATATACTTACCGAGATTTTATCTATAACTTAATAAATAAAAACACTGATATTTTATAATTTCCCATCACCTAATCGTATGATTCTGCCAAGTTAGAAATGGCATTTTATCCTTATTTTCCCCTTTGAAGTAAATGACAAAAAAAAAAAAAAAAAAAATGAATCCGTTAAAATGTTTTGTAGAATTCCATATTTCTGAGTCAATTGCTTTGAATTGCTAAAAATACGCAACCCTTGGCCTTTTCGCCAATATTTTTGTTACACGAACCCTAACATCGAAAACCAACAATTAAATCAACCGGTGGACTTTTCCATTCAAAACATCCTTTTATAAAAAAGTTTATTTCATTAGTATTTTATCTGCGTGAGGAATACGTATTTTCAAGCCGGTGGTTTTCATGGAAAAAAAGAATATACACGAAAGGTTAGGATAGTCTTTTTTAACCTGCTTGATTACTTGATATAAGAATTATTACTTATATAATTTCTGAAATTAATGATGTGATGAAATATTTCTGTTCCTCTTTAGAGCAGTATTATGCTAATAATTTGTTAAGATAAAAATTCATGACATGAAAAATATATTTATTTATTTTTTATTATATTGACGTAGCTGTATGTTAGATACTAGGATATTAAAAAAAATACTATACCAATGATATTTCATTAGATTATTACTTTAAAGAAGAGAATATTTTGACTTTACATAAGCTGTGCACGTGGTTGTACATCTTTATTTTTTATCATAGAGGGCCGAAACTGCTAACATTAATTCAGTTAGAAGGGATCTGTGCACTGCAAGAGACTGCACAAAAAAGTTATCAAGAATTCCAGGTATATTTCCACATTTACAAACGTATATGTTAGTTTTATGAGTGTTAAGTTAGATTAATGTCTATTATTCAAGAATATCTTGATCTCAATAGCACCTTCAGAATACAAGTTGTTCTTGAAATAATGAAGAGGCATTTGTCTCAGAAAAAAAGTTATCAGAGCAGAGGGTAGCTGCTATATTTGAATCCCCTGGATACTAGTATATGAATGAAAGACAAGTTAGACAAATCCCAGCATCCAGCAAGCATATCCGAAGGAACAGCCATTACATTATACAATCCTTCAGGATCAGAACTGATAAGTCTTTGTCTTATACCAGACTTCATATAGAATTTCTTGACGTTTTTGTTTGGTGCAAGTTATCAAAAGCTAAGATTTTTGTTTGATATTGTTTTAAAATGCAGAATTTTCTCAAAATAAAAATGAAAAAATACTGATATCCATGTCTTATTGTCATAGGGAACACAACACAAACATAATGGAGTGGAATAATGGTTCTTACCCCAGCTGTAACAGCAACTGGCAAGTGTGAAGGTTCGTAGCACTAAAAGGAAGGTGAGTGCTGAGGAGTTTTGTTAAGAGTTAATTGTACCTGATCAACAGACTTGTCCTTATAATTATGCTCCAAAACTGATGGCACAGAAATGGCGTTTGTTTCATTGTTCTGCGCACTGATACTTTGGATAACTACCCAGAGAAGTTACCAGGTTAAAAGCTTAACAAAAACTGTGACTGGTTTGCGTTGTGCTCACTTCTTCACTGAAAACTGTGATCTATGGGCATGCAGTGTAACCATGGTGTCTTAGCGAAATGATGTATAGATTTCTTGAGATAAGATACTTAGTTACTGCAAATAAACTTTAAAGATTATTCAAGTAATTTCTGAAAGGATATAATCCATTGTTTAAATGACATAACTCAATTTTGCCCAGAACTATCAACAGTAGCCCTGGGCCTCCCAGTTTCTTAGAGAGATTTCTTGCCTTTGGTAAATGTTTTGTACCCTAACCTAAACGATACCCCTAAAGAAAATAGGCAAGTTTAGAAAATCTTTGTTGAGTGCTCGTTTGATCCAAGAAGAGGTACTGCCAAACGGACACAGCACTGACAGGGGTGTCAGAACAAGCGCAATGATTTATTTAAGGTTGTGTTCTACTGGATCGAAGTCCACTAACATTAGGTTACCTAATAGCCCAATTTCAGCCTTTGTTGTACCAGTTGCAGGCAGACTCCTCCTTCATTTGCTGGTACTGGGCTTATGCAATTCTCTTTATCACCAGGTCACGTAAAAAAAAAATATACTTGTAACCAAATGATATGTATGGATTTGTTTGGTTTAAATCATAACATGGGGTTCCCTGCGGAAAGAAAATAAAACATTAATATGAGTGAGTAAAGCCTGGTTCACACTATGCCAGTAATTTAGTCAAGTGGCGAGTAATTTAGCTACTAAACGTGTCTGAACACCAAACAGTTTAGTCAAGTAGTTTAGTAAGCAATTTAGTGATATAGTGTTTAGTCGATCCAAAATGTTCTATTTTTACGGTCAAGTAGTAACTTGTCATCCACTAAACCAGTGAGAACACGTGTTGAATTTAGGGTTCCTGATGGAATGAAGAGACAACATAAAATTTATTTCAAAATATTTACAACATGAGAGTTTTGGAATCTTAAAAAAAAGTGCCTGCGCTGATTTGGAGAAACCATTATACCTGGATTTGGAGAGAAGGAGATAAAAGCGAAAATCAAGAACATCAGGTTTTTTTTTTTTTTTGTTTTGTCCACTTCCTCTAAAATAGCTATTGCAATATAATTACACACTAATGTACTCTACCTGACTGGTTGAGCGAACGAAATTGAACAGTTTAGTAGGAAAGTAGTAACTAAACTACTCGCCACTTGACTAAATTACTGGCATAGTGTGAACCAGGCTTTAGGGATAAAGAGAATTGTACTAAGTTTTTGTCCTAGCTTTAATTATACACGCCGTAGGTATTATCCACATTTACTACTCAGTTTTTCAAATTATTTTGAAATCACTTAGATTATTTGCTACTTTCATCTACTTCCAATTGCTCATAAGCTCTTGAAAGATCCAATTTTGAAAAAATAGTCCCTCCGTTTAAACTAGCAAAAATGTCTGATAGTTTTGGTAATGGATAAGAGTCAACCTCTATATGCTTATTAATAGTAACTTTAAAATCAGCACATAACCTTATATCATTATTTGGCTTCGGTACAATAACAAGAGGAGAGGCCCACTCACTGCAGTTTACTGGTTCCAACACCCCATTTTCTACCATACTATTTAGTTTCTGAGTAACTTTTTCCTTCAAGGCATAAGGAACGGATCTAGGTTTAAAAAATTTTGCACTTGTATTTTCCTTCAACTTAATTTTCGCTTTTACACCTCTGAAACTTCCCAGATCATCCCTAAAAACCTCCTCATTTTTAGCTAGAATATGATCCAATTCTAAACTACAAGAATTTGAAACATGTTTAATTGACTTGGAAATATTAACCCAATCAATCTGAATTACAGTTAACCAGTCCCGACCAAACAAGGATACATTATTAGAATTAGTAACAATAATTGGCAAAATACCACAATAGCCGCCATACTGAACTTTAACTTCCGCTTCTTCAACAACTGCAACACAGCCGCCGGTGTAGGTAGTCAAGGTAGTCTCACAAGGCCGAATCTTGATACCTGGAAGTCTCCTTAGTTCATTTGCAGAAAGAATAGAAACTGCGGCTCCAGTATCCAACTCCATACAGATTTTGACATCATTAACAACAGGGTACAATCTAATGGGTGGTGGAGACACCCTATTTATACAAGTGACTTGAAGGACCCCCGCATCCAAATCCGCTGTATCCTGAAGACTAAACTCTGCTGCCGCCAACCGAACATCATCCTCGACACAGCTATCCGAAACAGCATTTACTTTCCTGTTTTGGTGCACAACTCCATCCGAAGAACTGCGACAGGCTGATCTTGTGTGTCCCACTCGACCGCATGAAAAGCATTTCAAATGTCGAAACTTACAGTCATTAGGCTTGTGAGAACTTCTGTTGCATCGCCAACACTTAGTCTTGACTTTATACACACTGCAATTCTCGGCAATTCCCTGCTGCATATTCCTCGAGTGGAGCTCAGCCATCTCCATACTGCATGCAATACCAACTGCTTTCTTAAAATTTAAATCATTTTCAGCCAACAATTTAACTCTAATTTTCTCGGAAGAGATCCCAACAACAAACTGATCACAAAGAACTTCTTCCAGGTAGCTGCCAAATATGCAATTCTTGGCTCCTTTCTTCAGTTCAGCAACATAAGCAGCTATATTTTCTCCCACCTCCTGGTAGCGCCGGTGAAATTTGAACCTCTCAGCAGACTTGTTTTTCTTGGGTTCAAAATGGTTAGTCAAAATTTCTTTCAACTGATGATAGCTCTTGGCAGTAGGCACCTCTGGAGAAACCAGATCACGGATGAGGTTATAAGACGACTTCCCAACCAAAGTCAGAAACGCAGCTCGACACTCACTCTCTGCTGTAATCTTGTTCAAGTGCAGGAAGCAGTCAAAACGCTCACACCATGCATTGAAGTCTTCTCCCTCTTCAAAAGGTTCAATGT
>NC_089783.1:7206781-7231781 GCF_040412425.1 Macrobrachium rosenbergii | reverse complement strand
GAGAGAGAGAGAGAGAGAGAGAGAGAGAGAGAGAGAGAGAGAGAGACGTGATTCAAGGAATGTTGTTGCCATTATTTAAGCTCTTTGCTATTCCGGTGTTGGATGATATTAGCCGCCTACAAGATGAGAACGATCTCTCCGCTTCCAGTTGGCGGTTCAGGGTCGGTCTTTGTAATAAAATGCAGACAGATTCTGCTGTGATTAGCAGGTAGAGACTTTGCTCCGTACAGATGATGTTGGTTTTCGATTGTGATGATCGACGCAGTGTTGGTGGATGGCTCCGTAATAGCGATGGGCCTGAAGACGTCTTTTTAATGTTGTAGAAGTGCGCCCAACTTAAGTTTTTTCGGGGGACTGGCACATCCTCTCAGGGCTAATAAAACGGTAAACGACGTTGGTAATATCTTCTTTGTTTTGGTTCTGGTTAGTGTTGTTCCTCATTACGAGGGAAGCAGTCAAATTGGGTTCGCAATAGATGAGAACTTGGGCGTTATCCCTCTGTTGATTATGCTGGTAAGCGCCTTCTCCTCTTCAAATCTCTAGCTATATTCAGTCCGATGTAAATTGTGATGTTTTTATCAGTCACTTGGTTTTCTGGTTTCACTGCTGTAGAATTGTTTAATTCTCCTTCTTATAACGTCTTGTATGAGTTTATCCTGAAATCCATTGTTGGTCAGGAGTTGCTGGACTCTATTTCCAGGCGAGTCTCCCGCCACGTGGAGCAGTGGGTTATAGCTCTCTTGATATAAGCATAAACCACTGACTACTTGTAGGCTGATGGGCACTCCCAATTTGAGACACATCCCAGCGTTTGCAGTCTTCGTGTAGACTTTGGTGTTAAGCCGTTCCCCATTTTGGGTTTCGAGGATATCCAAGAAAGGCAGAGTTTTCTCTCTGCTGAATTCGACCGTAAAATTTAAGGAGGAATTATTCTTAAGTTCTTGGGCTAATTTTATGGCTTCATTTTTGTCTTTCATTGTGATAAAAATATCATCAATATACCTCGCGTCTCGCGTATATGTGTGGTTTTTGATGATTTGTAAAGGTTGTGGATTCGACATGGTCCATATAAATATTAGCAAAGATGACTCCCAGCAGAGACCCCATCGCTATACCGTCATACTGGCTAAATAATTCACCCTTGTCTGAGAGGAAAGGGGCCTCTTTGGTGCAGGCTACCAACATTGATTAGTTTGTCGGGCCCTTACTGAGGCGTTGGAACTTACTTGTGTTGTTCAAAATATTGTCTAGTTTTTCTTCGTATTCAGTTCTATCCATGATGACGTAGACAGGGGCTTTATCTCCTTTACATATGATGATGTCGGTGTTTTCTCTATAGGCCCACCGTAATAACGGACCCATCCATCAACACTACGTCGATCATCACAATCGAAAACCGACAACTCAGGAACTAGTGGAAAATTAACAGAAAAAACAGTTGGTCTGAGGGCCATACTTCAACAAGGGGCTTTGCAGATAAACACTTAGGTTTACTTTAAATGGAATATATTTACAATTAAACACGTTCATCAGAATACTGGTGAATGATAGGCAGATCCGACAGGGGCTGCCACGTGGTTAGTTATGCTATCACTGTTAAAAAATTGAATAGTCTATGACTAATCCTGTTGAAAGGGATACTGAAGAATTGATTGTAGGGGCCTTTTTACTGCAAGATGCACAAGACAAGTTGATGTACTGTCTGCAATTAGATAATGCCAACGGTTATGCAAGGATAGTTATAATGATCTTGGGTGAATCGAGGGTTGCACAGAGGGTGCCAAGATAACTCGATTCTGGTATGATATACTTGCATTAAAATTCACACTGAGGTGAGTGAGTCAGGTCTTTGTGATAACTCGCACTTCAGAAAAGAAAATGAGAGGGCAGTTGGAGATTAAAGATACGTGACTGTTGAAAAAACCTCTAGTCAGGACGTTACCTTGTAACGGAGCGATGGAGGGGCCTCGTCGAATTTCACCAGTTCTGGACAAATGAGTTTAATGGGAAATGCATAGGTAATGCGACTGGTTGGTCGAAAGGTGACCATGTGGAGGGGTCAGTTCAATAAGGAGCATGCAAGGGGTAGTGTGTCTGTCTGCTGACGAGTGTTCTGAGGGTGCCGATCTTTTGTTGTTGATGATTAAGCTGGCCTTATGCCAGAACGGGCTCTTGCTCATAGTGCAGCCCGTAACGGATGCCGATCGCTGTTTCTCGCCTTATATGACATCGGGGGCTTATTGTCCTGCTCCTTCCAGAGGTCACTGTGATCGCAAGATGGCGGTTCCATCACCTCGTTTTCTATGTTGGGATCTTTCCCAAATCCTGGTGACTTCTGGCAACCCATGTTCGCCAGTTTTTATGGGGAACTCAGCTTTCCTGGCGGATTTTTGGCAGGCTTCGTCTCCATTCGCCTTTTATCTGAAAAGAGGTAATTCAAGTAGTCACCAGGTCTGTAGAAAAGACAAAACATATGCACCAAAAAGGGGAGCATGGAGAGAAATTTACATAGGGCTGAGTTTCTCACGCGCTTCTCATTTAGGTATTAGTACGAAATTACGTTATTTTGGGGTCCAAAAAAGTTTGAGGTTTGGGTTTACTTCGGAATTGGTTTCCCACTCAACAATATACACACATTATAGTTCAGGAGCCCAGTGTCGTTTAATTCAAAAGTTGCACCCAAAAGGTTTAACTGCTTTAACCGACTGTATATGCAATAGGAATGGCTCAGAGGGATTTCTTAACTTCACATTCCTGAGGTTTGGAAGAAGGGACATTTAAAGGGAACCCTTAAATTCCTTATAATTCAACTTCCGCGCCCATTCGCGAAACTATGTGTACATAGCAGAAACATATAGTACAGAGCAATAATGCAACTTAACCCTTTGATTACGGCCGAGATGAGACCTCACACTTACCACAATCCGGAGGGTTTTCAGACGGTAGTCACCCGTAGCATGCTACCAGACGCACGAAATCGTAAACAATCATTGTAATAGCGTTTGTATTTGTTGTTTTGCTGCAAATTAACCTGTTTTATTTATATGATAATATTGTGATAGTAGCGATCCGTGATATAGATATTATGCAATTAATGTAACAACACAAATAAATAAACATAGGATAAGTACTATATATCGGGGTTTAGTGTTGCCAGAGGTATAAGCACTGCACTGATTGAGGATGACAGTCTTCTTTTTTTTTTTGTCATTTTCTCTAATTCTGTTTGAATCCGTAAAGGACAGCTACATCACAGTTGTGTATTATAGTTAAAAATTATTTGTATATTCGTCAGAAAACTAATCATAAAGAATGTTCATCATCTTTATGGTTCGCTTACTATTCCACTAGCTGGGCAAAAAAAAAAAAAAAAAATGAGAAAGAGAGAGAGAGAGAGAGAGAGAGAGAGAGAGAGAGAGAGAGAGAGAGAGACGTGACAGAATAAAAATTTTTACCTATGATTTATTCCTTCTAATTGTACATCAATAACATTGGAGAGTAAGTAGACACAATCACAATATTGGTTGCAATATTAACCACATTTCTGGGTAATATTTTTATCAATGATCAAGCACCCAGCTGACAAGGGATACGCAATCTAGAAATTCAGATGAATTCTGCAGTGTTTGAAAAATGGTTTAAAACCCAGCTTCTTCCCAATATAGGGCCATCTGCCATCATAGTGTTGGATAACGCTTCTTATCATTCAGTTCGAATTAATAAACCTCCGACAATGTCTGCCAAAAAGGATGAAGTTAAAGACTGGCTAATAAAAAATTAGTAAAGTTGCAAAGACATTCATGTAAAGAAAATGATTACGTGATTGACAGAACTGATATGGGCGCAGGTGAAATCATACGTGGCAAAGAAGAATCATTTTAAAAAATCAGACCTGCTTCCTTTGGTCAAAGAAGCAATTGAATCCATATCTTCTGACAACTGGGCTAATGATGTGAGACATGCCGAAGATATAAAAGAGATGACGCTTCAAGAGATGTTTGCATTGATAAATATATAGATTCTTTTGTTATCGATGTAGCATCCTCTGACGAGGATTCTTCATAAGTAATGTCTCCTCATACTTCGATTGTAAATAAATTTATTGCTTTCCCTTGTTGTGTGATATCCTGTTGAACACTGAAATTGAAATAAATTGAAATATAGATCTGTTTTTTCGACAGAAAGTGGCAGAAATATCTTTAAAAATCTACATATAACAGAAATGCCACAGCAGTGATGAGTATCATATGACAGTGCTTTAAAAGCACAGGTAAATCTAATACTGTATAAATGTAATATATATATATATATATATATATATATATATATATATATATATATATATATATATATATATATATATATATATAATATATATATAGTTTTGAGCTTTTGAGTTTTGCTTTCTTTCGTGCATGCCGTAATCCCGTCTTTACCTCCTTGCTGTATCAAGGTTGAATTTTCACTGTACAGCTATAAAATAGCTCATAATAAACATTCTTTAAATATTATATATATATATATATATATATATATATATTATATATATATATATATATATATATATATATATATATATATATATATATATATATATATATATGGGTGTAACAATATTTAAAGAATATTTATTATGAGCTATTTTATAGGTGCACAGTGAAAATTCAACCTTGATACAGCAAGGAGGTAAAGACGGATCAGGCATACACGAAAGAAAACAATTCAAAAGCTCAAAACTATATCACAATTATATGACTTCGATAACAGCAAAGGAACAGTAATAAAAAACTATAGTAGATGACGTAACTCAAGAACATTGCTCAGTACAGCATCCAAATAAACAAAACTGAAAATGAAAGCACATCTAGGTTTCCAAATTTCTTGCATCTATCATTTTCATATATTGAATTTTTTTTTTTATCTAAAATTTAAGTGGGACAACAAAACTTCATTCAGAACTTTCTATTATAGTACACGTGCTTGATAACAGGCGCAAACAATGAGAGCTTGAAGTCAGAAGGTTAATGGTCAGTTTAAGAGGGCAAAGTCTCTTCCTAAAACGGTCGTACTATAGTAACCCTCCCCGGCCTTTCTTGTTTACTTGCTAACCTTGTTTACTCTTATTCAGTTTTCATCCTCTGGACTTTACTACTGAAGGTAATCTATTTCTTGTTTTGTCATTGTCATTTTCAATCTTTAAAGCATTTTAATTTTGTAAGCTCTGTTGTCAGTTTTAATTAGTGTTTTTGTATCTTTTTAGCCAGAAAAGATGGGATATGGGTGATCCCGAAGCGCACCTATTAATAAATATATCAATGATGAGCTGACTGTTCTTCCTATCCGTACTCCCTACTATATATATGCATATATGTATATATGTATATATATATATATATATATGTATATATATATATATATATATATATATATATATATATATATATATATATATATATATATATATATATATATATATATATATATATATATATATATATGTGTATTTATATGTATATATATATATATATATATATATATATATATATATATATATATATATATATATATATATATATATATATATATATATATATCTTTCTATCTATGCATCTATCTCTGTGTCTAACTATCTGTTAATACACACACTAACACACACATATATGTATACATACGTATATATTAACTTTATCACATACACAATTGTTCTGTGCATTAACTAAATTACTAAAAGGACCTCATTCAAACTGGATGGTATCTATAGATACCATGCAGTTTGAATGAGGTCCTTTTAGTAATATATATATATATATATATATATATATATATATATATATATATATATATATATATATATATATATATACATCACGAAGGAAGCAGTAGGGAAAGGCATCATCATCTACAGTTTATTTTCAATGCCGACGTTTCGCGACGAATTCCAAGTCGCATTTTCAAGGCTATAAAATATAATATAATTTGCGAACATCAATAACAAATTAATGCAATGGCAACAGCTCTTTATGTAGTAAAAATATTTAAAACAAAACACCTCATTCCAAGACAAGTCAATAATGAGTAAAAGGAGTTCACTAAAATCTTAAAACAACCTACCTATATGAAAGAAAGAACAAGACTAACATAAATAAGTACAAACAGAGTGAGGAAAACCAGTTGCCCAAACTAGGCTATAAACAATTTCACTGAGGACGATTGAGTATTTAACGACGGCACAGTCTTCCTGATAATTATGGATTCTAGGATGGTTAAGTCGTTGTTGTTCTGCACTCGGCCTAGGATGGAAAAATCCTTGCTGTCAATATAAGTTTTACATAATTTTGAATGATTTCGTATATTTGATTGCTCAGGATTAGATAACCTGCTACCTGTTCTATGACTTATGCCCCTGTGGGAATCTATGCGGACCTTCAACAGCCTCCTCGTGCATCCCACATATGTATATCCCGTGATCACATCCCAGGCAAGTGTACTTGTAAACAACGCTGGACGAAAACAGAGGACTGAGCCGGTCTTTGACTCTGAACAGAGACCCTATTGTAAAGGGATTTTTCGGGATGATTTTCAGGTTTAAAGCTGGAAAACTCTCTTTTGAATAATGGCTGTGCATTTTCTCCTAAAAGTATCATCATGCACGAAAGGGAAACTTGCATGCATCTTTAGTTTCGGCACAGTCGATTCAGGTGTTGCCGGAGTCATTTTCTGTAGTAGCAGTTTATTTAGGGATCTGAAAAAAGTCGTGATGGAAAACAATTATTATTGAAATATTTCACTAAAAAGGATATCTCATCGTGGAAACTCTTCCAGTTTGACGAGTGGGTGTAAGCCCTATGGAGGAGGGTTAAAATAGAGTTCAGTTTCAAATGGAAGAAACACGAACTATAAAAATCATTCCCAAACCAGTAAATGTATTTTTTCTATACACACCTGTGTAAAAACCTGAGTCACCTCTGGAAATAATAAGATCAAGGAAGGGGAGTTTGTTATTTACCTCCTTCTCCATAGCGAACCTTATGTTTGGATGTTGTCGGATGACGAACTCCAGAAAGGACTCTGCATGACATTCATGACGAAATAGGAGAACGTGTCGTCAACATATCTTCGATAAAATAGAGGGCGGAACCTAATGGGACATTCTTCTATTATGCGCTCCTCCAGGAGCACATGAAGATGTTAGCAAAAATTGGACCAAGTGGTGATCCCATGGCCATCCCTTCAGTTTGTTTATACAAACTGAAGGCAAAGGTCGTGTCCAGCACGGCCAGCTCTAAAAGTTGTTTAAAAAATGTTCTACTAAAATTATTAAAAATTGCATCTTCATCAGTAAAAAAGTTTGCTTAATATTATCTCAGTATTATTATTATTATTATTATTATTATTTATTATTATTATTATTATTATTATTATTATTATTATTATTATTGGAGAAGCAATTCCACAGTTATGTATATGTACATATATTTGAAGATAAATATACAACTGTGGATTTGCTTCTTCATTTTAAGACTCATGCTACTATGAGTATTTTTTTATTACTATTTTTTTTTTTTTTAGAATATGAATCCAATTCATACAGGACAAGCATACAGGGACCATTGACTTGAAATACAAGCCTCCAAATTATATGGTAGACAGGTTTTCCAGGAATATTGGAAAAGTTTTCCGTGTCTTTAATAGTGTTCTTGAAGAATCTAAAAATTATTTCTTTTCCGAAGAAGAATTTTTCTTTAAATAAGACAAGCGATTTAAACTACTCTGTATCCTTCAAAAAATCTACTATTATAATTTGATGCTGGTACCATAAAAAAACTATATATTTATAACTTACTCTGCTATGCGAAAAAACTTAATCATTCCTTGCTGGAGGCAGCCATCTCTCTCTCTCTCTCTCTCTCTCTCTCTCCCCCTTAATAAGGTGATCAATGGCAATGGAGAAGCCTTGTTAAAACAAAAAAGGTCACTTTTCTCTTGAAGCTGACTGGATTACTGGGCGCTAGTGATGACCATTTCAGGAAACAGAAATTCTTGAGACCACCTTATTTTTAACTATTGGGAAAAATTAACGCACACAGACGCACAAACCAGTATACACACACACACACACACACACACACACACACACATATATATATATATATATATATATATATATATATATATATATATATATATATATATATATATATATATATATATATATATATATATAAATATATGTATATATACTTATATAAACTTATATAAACATATATTTATGTATATGTATCTATCTATAATAATAATTTCCAAGTTGATCTTGTCCTCCCAGGGTGAAATTTTCTAGAAAGCTTTATTGCCACGAAAATAGCATTTTTTTTAAAGAAATAAATGTAAATGTAGCGAAAAATCATCATCATCGTATCCTTTTCCCTCGTCGTCGGGAGGAGATATCTATCTATCTATCTATCTATCTACCTATCTATATGTATATATATATACATATATATAGATATATAAATATATGTAGATATACATATATATATATATATATATATATATATATATATATATATATATATATATATATATATATATATATATATATATATATATATATATATATATATATATATATATATATATATATATATATATATATATATATATATATATATATATATATATATATATATATATATATATATATATATATATATATATATATATATATATATATATATATATATATATATATATATATATATATATATATATATATATATATATATATATATATATATATACATACATATATATAATATATATACATATATATATATAATATATATATATATATATATATATATATATATATATATATATATATATATATATATATATATATATATATATATATATATATATATATATATATATATATATATATATATATATATATATATATATATATATATATATATATATATATATATATATATATATATATATATATATATATATATATATATATATATATATATATATATATATATATATATATATATATATATATATATATATATATATATATATATATATATATATATATATATATATATATATATATATATATATATATATATATATATATATATATATATATATATATATATATATATATATATATATATATATATATATATATATATATATATATATATATATATATATATATATATATATATATATATATATATATATATATATATATATATATATATATATATATATATATATATATATATATATATAAACCCGCAATAAAGCTTTCAAGAAAATTTATAGCTTTCTGCTGCAAGAATATATATATATATATATATATATATATAATAGGATTTCCAGGAAGACCGGCGATGAGAGAAAAGGATACGATGATGATTTTTCACTAAATTTTTAATTTCTTTTTTTTTAAAAATATTGATGTTTTCGTCGCAATAAAGCTTTCAAGAAAATTTCATACCTTCTGCTGCAAGAAAGAATCATTGTCGCCTGGCGCCGTAATATCTTCGTGTTTTTCCTGCAGTCGTTTTAGAATTCTTCCGCTCATGCGTATAGCGCCATCACTCAATAGGTGCACTGACACCAAGGACTACAGTGGCCATCTCAGGGATCCTCCAGGAAGACGTCTTGAAGCCTTCAGAGACAGCATGTGAGCAAAGAAGGTGAAGTTTATGGTTAAAATGAACTGGATGACGAAGCAGATCGACTAAAAGAGATTTTCAAGAGGGAAAAGTACATCACGAGAATGGCAGATAGCTTCAGTCTGTAATTGTTTACTGCTGAAAATATGGACTACTTCGTGGAGCAGTATGAAGTCGAGGTTCCCGCCTTCTGCGATTATTCGGCACCTCTACAGTCGTATTGTCACTCACGGACGCAAGCTCTTCATTCGAAATAAGAAAGGAAATAATCAAGAAGAGAGGAAGACAGTGGAACGGAGGAACTGAAGAATTTATACGAAATAAAAGGTAGAGAACTTGAGGTGTTTTCTAAGCTGATTGAGAGGGGATTTTGGATGCCCAAAATTACCGCTTGGAGCAGTTCTTCGCTCTAATTAAGAAAGAGAAGGAACAAAAAGAGACGACATCGGCGTGGAGGTATACTGAAGAATGCTGACGAAGAAAAAGTAGATAACCTGAGGTGTTAGAAACTACTTCAAAGATTTTGGATTCACAGAATTACTTTTCGGAGAAGCAAGGAAGAATCGAAGGGATGATCAATATTGTCAGTAAGAGGGAATCTCATAAGTTTATAGAAGACGACTCCTTAAAGCAAAGAAGCTGTTTATGTGCCAGAAAAAGAACTCCAAGTAATGGTTATCGCGATGTTGAAATGATCTAAAACCTTCGAGATTTTCCTTGAAGACATTTTGGAATCCTTCAGTCTCCGGCTCCTGGAAGGACGAGAGAAATGCCATTCGCGCATGCGCCGAGCTTCAAAGTGTCAGAACAATCTCCGAGATGCTTCAAATCGTCTGGAAGCCTTCGGAGACAGAAAGTGTCAGTTTTGAAAAGTAGGGTAAGAGAAAGCAAAGAGTATTGGTGAGGGGAAGGGTCCGACCCAGAGGCCGCTTCCTTCCTCCAAGGAAGCAGCCTATGGGTCTGACCCTTCCCATGGAAAGGGCCCAAGCCCTTTAAGGATTGGCCCCAAAAGCCTACAAGGCTTGCCAGTCTTTTGAGGGCAGCCTTGAAGGGAAGGGTCCGACCAGAGGCTGCTTCCTCGGAGGAAGGCAGGTATCCTGTCAGGCTGGGGAAGCAGGCCTGGAGAGGGCCCAAGAACTTCAAGGATGAGGCCCAAAGTCCTCCAAGGGTGGCCAGTCTCTTGAGGGCAGCCTTGAAGGGAAGGGTCCGACCCAGAGGCTGCTTCCTCGGAAGAAGGCAGGTATCCTGCCAGGCTGGGGAAGCAGGCCTGGAGAGGGCCCAAGAACTCAAGGATGAGGCCCAAAGTCCTCCAAGGATGACCAGTCTCTTGAGGGCAGCCTTGAAGGGAAGGGTCCAACCCAGAGGCTGCTTCCTCGGAGGAAGGCAGGTATCCTGCCAGGCTGGGGAAGCAGGCCTGAGAGGGCCCAAGAACTTCAAGGATGAGGCCCAAAGTCCTCCAAGGATGGCCAGTCTCTTGAGGGCAGCCTTGAAGGAAGGGTCCGACACAGAGGCTGCTTCCTCGGAAGAAGGCAGGTATCCTGCCAGGCTGGGAAGCAGGCCTGGAGAGGGCCCAAGAACTTCAAGGATGAGGCCCAAAGTCCTCCAAGGATGGCCAGTCTCTTGAGGGCAGCCTTGAAGGGAAGGGTCTGACCCAGAGGCTGCTTCCTCAGAGGAAGGCAGGTATCCTGCCAGGCTGGGGAAGCGGGCCTGGAGAGGGCCCAAGAACTTCAAGGATGAGACCCAAAGTCCCCCAAGGATGGCCAGTCTCTTGAGGGCAGCCTTGAAGGAAGGTCCGACCCAGAGGCCGCTTCCTTCCTCCAAGGAAGCAGCCTATGGGTCTGACCCTTCCCATGGAAAGGCCCAAGCCCTTTAAGGATTGGCCCCAAAAGCCTACAAGGCTTGCCAGTCTCTTGAGGGCAGCCTTGAAGGGAAGGGTCTGACCCAGAGGCTGCTTCCTCAGAGGAAGGCAGGTATCCTGCCAGGCTGGGAAGCGGGCCTGGGAGAGGGCCCAAGAACTTCAAGGATGAGACCCAAAGTCCCCCAAGGATGGCCAGTCTCTTGAGGGCAGCCTTGAAGGGAAGGGTCCGACCCAGAGGCCGCTTCCTTCCTCCAAGGGAAGCAGCCTATGGGTCTGACCCTTCCCATGGAAAGGGCCCAAGCCCTTCTCGGAGGAAGGGATTGGCCCCAAAGCCTACAAGGCTTGCCAGTCTCTTGAGGGCAGCCTTGAAGGGAAGGGTCTGACCCAGAGGCTGCTTCCTCGGAGGAAGGCAGGTATCCTGCCAGGCTGGGGAAGCGGGCCTGGAGAGGGCCCAAGAACTTCAAGGATGAGACCCAAAGTCCCCAAGGATGGCCAGTCTCTTGAGGGCAGCCTTGAAGGGAAGGGTCCGACCCAGATGCTGCTTCCTTCCTCCAAGGAAGCAGCCTATGGGTCTGACCCTTCCCATGGAAAGGGCCCAAGCCCTTTAAGGATTGGCCCCAGGCTGGAAGCCAAACAAGGCTTGCCAGTCTCTTGAGGGCAGCCTTGAAGGGAAGGGTCTGACCCAGAGGCTGCTTCCTCGGAGGAAGGCAGGTATCCTGCCAGGCTGGGGAAGCAGGCCTGGAGAGGGCCCAAGAACTTCAAGGATGAGGCCCAAAGTCCTCCAAGGATGGCCAGTCTCTTGAGGGCAGCCTTGAAGGGAAGGGTCCGACCCAGAGGCTGCTTCCTCGGAAGAAGGCAGGTATCCTGCCAGGCTGGGGAAGCAGGCCTGGAGAGGGCCCAAGAACTTCAAGGATGAGGCCCAAAGTCCTCCAAGGATGGCCAGTCTCTTAAGGGCAGCCTTGAAGGGAAGGGTCTGACCCAGAGGCTGCTTCCTCGGAGGAAGGCAGGTATCCTGCCAGGCTGGGGAAGCGGGCCAGAGGGCCCAAGAACTTCAAGGATGAGACCCAAAGTCCTCCAAGGATGGCCAGTCTCTTGACTGGCAGCCTTGAAGGGGAAGGTCCGACCCAGAGGCTGCTTCCTCGGAGGAAGGCAGGTATCCTGCCAGGCTGGGGAAGCAGGCCTGGAGAGGGCCCAAGAACTTCAGGATGAGGACCAAAGTCCTCCAAGGATGGCCAGTCTCTTAAGGGCAGCCTTGAAGGGAAGGGTCTGACCCAGAGGCTGCTTCTCAGAGGAAGGCAGGTATCCTGCCAGGCTGGGGAAGCAGGCCTGGAGAGGGCCCAAGAACTTCAAGGATGAGACCCAAAGTCCCCAAGGATGGCCAGTCTCTTGAGGGCAGCCTTGAAGGAAGGGTCCGACCCAGAGGCTGCTTCCTCGGAGGAAGGCAGGTATCCTGCCAGGCTGGGAAGCAGGCCTGGAGAGGGTCCAAGAACTTCAAGGATGAGGCCCAAAGTCCTCCTAGGCTGGCCAGTCTCTTAAGGACAGCCTTGAAGGGAAGGGTCTGACCCAGAGGTTGCTTCCTCGGAGGAAGGCAGGTATCCTGCCAGATAAGCAGGCCTGGAGAGGGCCCAAGAACTTCAAGGATGAGGCCCAAAGTCCTCCAAGGATGGCCAGTCTCTTGAGGGCAGCCTTGAAGGAAGGGTCCGACCCAGAGGCTGCTTCCTCGGAGGAAGGCAGGTATCCTGCCAGGCTGGGGAAGCAGGCCTGGAGAGGGCCCAAGAACTTCAAGGATGAGGCCCAAAGTCCTCCAAGGATGGCCAGTCTCTTAAGGGCAGCCTTGAAGGGAAGGGTCTGACCCAGAGGCTGCTTTCGGAGGAAGGCAGGTATCCTGCCAGGCTGGGGAAGCGGGCCTAGAGAGGGCCCAAGAACTTCAAGGATGAGACCCAAAGTCCTCCAAGGATGGCCAGTCTCTTGACGGCAGCCTTGAAGGGAAGGGTCCGACCAGAGGCTGCTTCCTCGGAGGAAGGCAGGTATCCTGCCAGGCTGGGGAAGCAGGCCTGGAGAGGGCCCAAGAACTTCAAGGATGAGGACCAAAGTCCTCCAAGGATGGCCAGTCTCTTAAGGGCAGCCTTGAAGGGAAGGGTCTGACCCAGAGGCTGCTTCCTCAGAGGAAGGCAGGTATCCTGCCAGGCTGGGGAAGCGGGCCTGGAGAGGGCCCAAGAACTTCAAGGATGAGACCCAAAGTCCCCCAAGGATGGCCAGTCTCTTGAGGGCAGCCTTGAAGGGAAGGGTCCGACCCAGAGGCTGCTTCCTCGGAGGAAGGCAGGTATCCTGCCAGGCTGGGGAAGCAGGCCTGGAGAGGGTCCAAGAACTTCAAGGATGAGGCCCAAAGTCCTCCTAGGCTGGCCAGTCTCTTAAGGACAGCCTTGAAGGAAGGGTCCGACCCAGAGGTTGCTTCCTCGGAGGAAGGCAGGTATCCTGCCAGGCTGGGAAGCGGGCCTGGAGAGGGACCAAGAACTTCAAGGATGAGACCCAAAGTCCTCCAAGGCTGGCCAGTCTCTTGAGGGCAGCCTTGAAGGGATGGGTGGGCAGCCTTGAAGGGATGGGTCCGACCCAGAGGCTGCTTCCTCGGAGGAAGGCAGGTATCCTGCCAGGCTGGTGAAGCAGGCCTGGAGAGGGCCCAAGAACTTCAAGGATGAGGCCCAAAGTCCTCCAAGGATGGCCAGTCTCTTAAGGGCAGCCTTGAAGGGAAGGGTCTGACCCAGAGGCTGCTTCCTCGGAGGAAGGCAGGTATCCTGCCAGGCTGGGGAAGCAGGCCTGGAGAGGGCCCAAGAACTTCAAGGATGAGACCCAAAGTCCTCCAAGGCTGGCCAGTCTCTTGAGGGCAGCCTTGAAGGGAAGGGTCCGACCAGAGGCTGCTTCCTCGGAGGAAGGCAGGTATCCTGCCAGGCTGGGGAAGCAGGCCTGGAGAGGGCCCAAGAACTTCAAGGATGAGGCCCAAAGGCCTCCAAGACTGGCCAGTCTCTTAACCCTATCTGGTGCAAGTTGGGTCTGGGCAGACCCACCCTGAGAGGGGATTTTTTTCATTTTTAGATAATTTTATTTAATAATCGTTTTTAGTTGATTCTATGATTACCAAAATATGGGAAATTATTAATTATTTTCATTTTCATTAGGAAGAAAACTTCATCAGCATTACCATTTAAGAATGGTAGTAATTATGGTAATTAATTCCTTATAATTCAAATTTTGCGCTCAAAATATCTTTTTGTTTCATAGGCTTTGTATGCTTAGGTACTATCTAAAAAAAAAACCAACTTAAGAACAAATCTGACCTGGCATTACCATTTAAGAAGGGTCAAAGGACAAATATGAGCCCTGAAAGTCCTCATAATTCAAAATATTTGTCTATCGTTCATATTTAGTTTATAGGATGTTCCTGTTGAATAGTCATTCAGAACGCAACTTACGAAAAAAAATTCAATGGCATTACCATTTAAGGATGGTAGTAATTATGGTAATTAATTCCTTATAAGTAATATTTCGCGCCCAAAATATCTTTTTGTTTCATAGGCTTTATATGCTTAGGTACTATCTAAAAACGCAACTTAAGAACAAATCTGACCTGGCATTACCATTTAAGAAGGGTCAAAGGTCAAATATGAGCCCTGAAAATTCAAAATATTTGCCCATCGCTTATGTTTAGTTTATAAGTTGTTCCTGTTGAACAGTCACTCAGAATGCAAATTAAGAACAAAAATTCAATGGCACTACCATTTAGGAAGGGTATCAATAATAGTAATCATTCCTTATGATTCAAATTTTCTCCCAAAATATTTCTCAATTTCATAGGCTTTGTGTTCTTACTATCTATAAAAAGAACATAACAAATCTGACCTGGCATTACCATCTAAGAAGGGTCAAAGATCAAATATGAACCCTGAAATTTCTCAACATTTAAAAATATTCGCCTATCATTCATATTTATTTTGTAAGTTGTTCCTGTTGAATAATAATTTATAATACAAATTAAGAACAAAAATTCAATGATACTTCCATTTAAGAAGGGTATCAATATTGGCAACTCATTCCTAAAACTAAAATTTGTGCCGAAAATAATTCTTTTTCACTGGCTTTGTATACTTAAATACTATATATATAAAACAAAACTTGAGAACAAAACTGGACGTGGCATTACCATTTAAAAAGCAATGAGCACTTCACCACAGCAAATCATAATACTAACCTAGAGTACTGTAATGTAAGTATTAAATCATAGGCTGATCCTGCAGTGATTTGATCTCGTATAGTATATATAAAATCATTCACTATATTCTTTATTATATACAGTATTATCAATGGTGATCCATACATAGTGAAAACATGACAGTGAATTATTTATATATACTATACGAGATCAAATCACTGCAGGATCAGCCTATGATTTAATACTTACATTACAGTACTCTAGGTTAGTATTATGATTTGCTGTGGTGAAGCGCTCATTGATTCTTAAATGGTAATGCCACGTCCAATTTTGTTCTCAAGTTTTGTTTTATATATATAGTATTTAAGTATACAAAGTCAGTGAAAAAGAATTATTTTCGGCGCAAATTTTAGTTTTAAGGAATGAGTTGCCAATATTGACACCCTTCTTAAATGGAAGTATCATTGAATTTTTGTTCTTAATTTGTATTATAAATTATTATTCAACAGGAACAACTTACAAAATAAATATGAATGATAGGCGAATATTTTTAAATGTTGAGAAATTTCAGGGTTCATATTTGATCTTTGACCCTTCTCAGATGGTAATGCCAGGTCAGATTTGTTATGTTCTTTGTTATAGTACCTAAGAACACAAAGCCTATGAAATTGAGAAATATTTTGGGAGCAAAATTTGAATCATAAGGAATGATTACTATTATTGATACCCTTTCTAAATGGTAGTGCCATAGAATTTTTGTTCTTAATTTGCATTCTGAGTGACTGTTCAAAAGGAACAACATATAAACTAAACATGAACGATGGGCAAATATTTTGAATTATGAGGACTTTCAGGGCTCATATTTGACCTTTGACCCTTCTTAAATGGTAATGCCATTGAATTTTTTTTTCTTAAGTTGCATTCTGAATGACTATTCAACAGGAACAACCTGTAAACTAAATATGAACCATTGGCAAATTTTTTTTAATTTTTAGTGCTTTAAAGGTTCATATATTTTGACCTTTGACCCTTCTTAAATGGCAATGCCAGGTCAGATTTGTTCTTAAGTTGTGTTTTTAGATAGTACCTAAGCATACAAAGCCTATGAAGTAAAAAAAATATTTTGGGAGCGAAATTTGAATTATAAGGAATTAATTACCATAATTACTACCATTCTTAGATGTAATGAGGTTTTCTTCTTAAGTTGCATTATTGGTACTATAAGATGATAGTTTTGAATGGGTCAATGGAAGATGAATTATAAGGGTTCCCTTTTAAAGGGGCCATTCTTCCAAACCCCGGGAATGCGAAACTTAAGAAATTCCCCTGAGTCATTCCTATTGCATATACAGTCGGTTGAAGCAGTTAAACCTTTTGGGCGCAACTTCTGAATTAAACGACACTGGGTTCCCTAACTATTATTATATATATGTATATATATGTATATATATATATATATATATATATATATATATATATATATATATATATATATATATATATATATATATATATATATATATATATATATATAGAAATCATCAACACACAATCATTATGGAACAGATTGGGAAAACATTCTTCGCTGGTATGCAATAGTTAGCTTGCCCAGGTAATTCCTTTGGTGCAGTTGCTCTCAGGTTCCAACTTCTTTTAGATATAGTGGATAAATATATATGCTTTCCACTAGAGACCTGGGTTCGATCCCGATATGAGTCAGAAATTTATTTATATATATATATATATATATATATATATATATATATATATATATATATATATATATATATATATATATATATATATATATATATATATATATATATATATATATATATATATATATATATATATATATATATATATATATATATATATATATATATATATCTTCTTCTTCGTCTTTTAACGTGCTTTTTCCCATTTTTGTATGAGGTAAGCACGATGCCTTCTTTGAAGGACTTTTGATTTGGCTTTGGGGTAGACCTGTAGTCTTGATCGGCTGCCCTGCCTGACATCGCTTAGACCCCGGTAGCGTATGTTTCATGTATCATACCCGACCCAACACCCTTTCTTCCCAGCAGCGAGAAGTTGTTGCGCGGGTAGGGCGAGAGTTCGAGACGTGTGAGATGTTTGTTATGTTTTTAGAAGGTGTTGTAGTGGCTTTGTTTTGTGTGTGTATTTAGTCTGTAACACCCATTTCCTTTTTAGATTACATATATAATCCCAGGATGTCTACACAGATAGCAAAGTGTCTGCCTCTCTGATCAGTCGGCTGCGGATTTGAACCCGCGTCACAGACCTCTACGAAGTCCGAAGCTGCTACTGTAACCGACTGAGCCATCGAGGCTCTTCATGTGTTGTTCAATTTACGTAAAGTTGCAAGGCCCTGCAGGCCAAGAGTACACGTAACCTGCCACTTGAAGCCACGAATTCACCTCAAAGACAGTCGTTAATTAATCAAAGGTCGCCAGTTAAGGGTAATTAACCTTAACAAAGAATATTCAAGAAATAAAGACTTTATAATAAACGTCCACCAACTGCGGACGCGGACAAAGAATCCCTACTCGTTAAGATGGTATTAAGTACAACGCAACAGTTCCTCCAAACAGTGACCGAGACACAAGAAAAACATCGAGACTTAAAATGATTTGCTTACCCTAAATCCTAGGTATTTTACTGGAATAACGGGGTTGAAGCTAACAATATAATAATTTGGCTTAATCTTAGACTTCGTACAAGCGATTACCTTCAATGGTGGCTGGAGAATGAAACAAAGAAAGAGTTGGAAATACAGAAAAGAGGTTAAAAGAATGGACGAAGTTTCAAACAGCACACAGACTCTACCTTAAGGATGAAGCGTTGGCGTGCATTACAACGGACGTGCTGAAGTTCGATTGTGTTTCTTGCTCCACCATTCACTAATAAAATAATAGACAATGGCGGTGTTAGAGCCACCTTCCAGACGTCTGCTCTCGTCGGCGGCTAGTTTCTCTCTCCCGTTCGCGGACCAGGCCTAGGTCAACTAGGCCTACAGTCATGCCTTAGGCGTCTACGCTCTGTTAAAAACATTCGCCAAGAGAGACAGGTAGAAAGGAAAAAGGGACTTTAGCACCACCTATTCTTAAAGTTGAATATGGAAATTTCTCCTATGGGGTGAAATGCCTAAATGTTACCTATCCTGTTCTCCAACGGACTTTAAAGTTTGAACTGAAGATGCTCTAGGCTGATATGATTTACAATCAAATGTTACGAGGGCGAACAGCAGTAATATTTATAAAAGCTCCCCCCCTTAAGAGGGCCTTCACTCCCTTTTCTGGCACGAAGGTCTGTACTAAGTAATCTGTTCGCCTCTATTAGGTTACTCTTCTTCCCCTGAGCAGATTAGTCCTGGTTAGCCTACCTAGCTACAGAACTACCTAACCCTAGATAGGATATGAGCTATAATCACTACTTTACCTAATTCTAATAGTACTAGAAGATGCTCACGGTTATTATAGGCTATCCCCCTACAATCATGATGTGTTTTAAACCTAGCCTAGTGGTACATTCTATGGTATTTCCTAGCCTAACCTATCCTAACCCAACCGTAGCACCAACATAAGAGTGAATGTTCTAACTAAATTACAAAGTGGTTTATGTTTAATACAATTAATAATTACTAGTTAATTCATGAGGGTTGCCTCATATGATAAATGGGTGCCTCACTGAGGTCTTAGGCCATGTGTGTCATGAGCATCGTGGCTCGTTTCACAATAGTTAAGATTATTGAAATTAGTTATGCTACTTACGTGATTACTGCGGCTCGGTGGTAAGTGGAAGGAACAAGGCTACTAAATTGATGTACCGTACTTAAGGCGGTCTAGGCTATGTACAAGAAAAGAGATCACACTGGCCAGGATCACTCTAAGATGGTAGGACACTGTGCCGAGAGGGCACTAGTGCCTGGATGAGCTTATGGCTCGGCAACTACTGGGCTCTCTTCCGCCCCTTCTTCTTCTTCTTCGGGTTCCTCCAAGGCCTATCAGTAGCAGGCCTAGGAGTTGATGAGGGCACCAACTCTGGGGACAGACCAGAAGGGCTAGCGGGCGCGAAGTCAGGGGCAACTTCAAAAGCTACAGGAGGGCTCCCTACTCCGGCTGCTGCGACAACCGGAGCGAGAGCGATCTCGACTTCTGCGTCCGAGGAGGCCAGTTCCTGGTCTTCCAAAGATGGGGTACCATTTCGATCCTCCAGGGGTTCATCCCCTGGAGTCAGATTTGGCAAAGAAGAAGTTTCGGGTGCTGGAGGCTCTCCAGTCGCGATGATCAACTGCATGGGGAATCCTAAATCTCCTGGAGGAGGATTCGCCTCACGATTTAGACCCGGCATAGGGCCTTTCCATTGGTAGCTCAACGTCCCGTGGCGGACGGAGTCTGGCACTGCTCAGTGCTCGCAAGTGGCACTGGCAGCAGTTGAGGTCAGGCATGCCTGACAAGGGGTCCGGAGGTGCAATACCTCGCGGACGACTTAGGGTTGGCTGCGGCAGAGATTCCTGCCCCAGCAGGAGATCGTAGCCTCTCCGAGAGTTTTGTTCGGGGGCGTCCGCTGGGCGTTGCTTGCTTGGGCAGCCCTCCCAATTTGTGGAGTGGTCTGTCCGCTTGCACGTCCAGCAGCGGTACTGCTCCTCCTGAATCTCTTTGAGGAGAGGGAGGACCTCTTGGTGGGCCAGCCCTTCGCGATTGGAGAGGGCTAGGCCTGAAATAGTTTTTGTTGTGTGCCCTTCCGCGGACCACTTTGGTGGTCGGAAGGTGGGGTTTGTCTTTATCGGGAGTTACAACTGCGGCCTCCGTGGAGAAGGTAACGTGGCTGCAAAGTGGCGTTGGTAACAGGCTTCCCCAGCGAAGATCCCGACCCAACAAGAAGGCCACTCTGGGCCGAATTCCACCGACCACGCAAAGGCGGTGGGGTAGCGTACCCCAAGGCGTCGTAACCTGGAGTTGGACCGTGGGAACGGTAATGGTGTGGCCCTCTATCCACTTCATTTCCCACCGGGTTTCTTCGTCAACCATGGCACCGGCTGGCACTTGGGCTCTGGCGATCAGGCTAATGTCTGCCGCAGTGTCTACTGTGACCGGAAGGGTCACGGGCAGGCTAGTGCTCTGAAGAGGGGCCACCGAGATGAACTGGGTTTCCAGTCTCTCGGGGTAAAGGATCTGGTGCGGACCAGCAGCAGAAAATGAAGTGCTGATTAGGTTGACAAATTTGGTGGTGGGGACATGATGTGGACAGGCCGGAGATCCAGCGTTGTAGTGGCTAGCAGCCCCACAGGATTTGCATGGGCCTCTTGGATGGGCTTGGTGGCCTGCAGTAACTGTTGGAGGAGAGGGCTGAGTGGATGAATCGGGAGCGGAGTTCTGGCTGGTAGGGTTAGGCTGCTTATTAGTGCCGAGTTTGTATCGGCACTCAGCTTCAGTGTGGCCCCCCTTCTTGCAATAGGTGCACATGGTCTTGCTCGGCAGTCCATTCTTCAGGCGAGTGGAGTTCGAGAGGTAGGCCTGGGGAACGATTCACTTCTGCGAGGTGCTATGCGACTGATTGAACGTTTCCCATGAATCAGCCATGCGACAAGCTTCCATAAGTGTGGAGGGCTGTTTATCGTTAAGATATACAGCAAGGGGCCCAGGCACACATTGGAAAAGGTCTTCTAGCATGGTCCGATTGAAAAGATCCTCAAACGCCGTGCAGGCCAAGGAGTCGAACCAGCGCGTACCAGACTGGGTTTTGTGACACGCCCATTCTGTCCAAGACCAGCCGACTTCCTTGGCAAGACCTCGGAACCGTTGTCTCCATTTTTCTGGGGTTATTTCGTAGGCCTTTGTAATGACTCTACGAACTTCCGCCATGTTGCCTCTCTGGCTCTTCTCCAGTGAGCGAAGCGCTGCCTTGGCTTTTCCCTCCATATGCTTGGCTAGTATTAAGGCTCTCTCCGTCTCTGTGGTGCTGTAGTTATCGAAAAGAGCCTCGATCTCCTCCAGCCATGCTTCTGGCTCGTCCTCAGTCCACTTGGGGACTAGGGAATTGATGCTCGAAATTGGAGCGTTTGATGCAGCAGGTGTAGGACTGGAGGCTTGCTGTCTAGCCATAGCTTCGGCATTCTCCATTTTTGCTCTTTCCAGCTCGAGCTCTTTCTCTTTGAAGGCTAGCTCACTTTCCTTGCAGGCTAACTCATGCTGTCTTCTTCTTTCTTCTCTTTCCTCTTCTATTTGCCTCTGCTCGGCTTCATACGCCCTCCGTTCAAGTCTTTCTTCCTTCTCCTGCTTGGCCAAGTCGTCCACTTGCTCCTTGACCCAGGTGGTAAGTTCCGAGCCGGTGAGACCTGCCGCCGTCCCCAGCCCCAGGAAGGTTTTATAATGCTCTGCTGCCATGGTTCTGGTGGGGAAGGGCGTCTAACCGGGTCGACAAGCGTACTTGGGCAGCGAGGAAATCTCTCTTCAGTGACGTGGCACCCTTTTGAAAGGTGGCACTGTAATTGGGTGTGCCGTGTACAGGTCACACTGGTGGCACTCAGTATCCCTAGGCACTGGTGCAGGTTAGGTTCCAGAAGAACTTTCTCTTCTGTGTTCCCTTTTTGTTTTGGTTTTATTTATTTTCTTATATGCTTGCTTGGTGGCACTATGGTGCCAATGTGTTCCTAGGGACCCTCTACTGGAGTCCAACTAGGCTTTATAGGAGGAAAGGCACTCTACACCCCCTGCAGAGTGTAACTGTTATTGAGAGAAAGGGAAGGTAAAAAGAGAGAGATAAAATCTTAAATGCTTTTATATGTTATGACAGTTTAACATACCATTGATAGAAATTATTGATAGATAGATAATCATTTCATTATTTAGGTCTTATTTTTCTTTCTGATCCTCAGTGCAGGTGGCTATTTCCCAGTATCCAGTGCTAGGTTCTTTTTCTGTTTTGGGCAAAAATCTACTTTTTTTCATTTAGTCCTGGATATTATTGATTGAAACCTTCTCTATTGAATCATGTATTGTAGTGCATTTAACTTCTCCTCATCATATTGTGGGACAGAGGTGTTTTTTATTTTGGTGTGTCTTTAATTAAAACAACGTTCGGCCCTTCTTTCTTTGAAGAGGGTCACGTACACAGTTTTACAAGTTTTGTCAATTCACAGAGTAGAGAGAGAGAGAAGATTATTTTCATTCACAATCTTTAATAGAGAGATCAATTTGGAAAAGATTGCAAATGCACTTGGTTGAGAATATGAAGATTTTATAAATGTCTAAGATGGATTTAATCCTTTCAGTACATTTCTTTGGCTTTCTTGGATTAGCTTTATTATCTTAATTTTCCTGGGAGCCGACGTCACAAATTTAATTTTCAAAATTGAAATTCTTTGATACAGTCTTTGTTGAACAATTTAGAATACTAATTGTTTAGTGAAAGAAAATCTCTAACTAAGGCCTGACACTGTCACACACTTCTTTTGGTTTTGCTACCAATTTGTGTTTAGGCTGGAAGATTTTCAGAGTATTTAGGAATTTCCTATTTTAGAAATGGCCCTTTTGAATTGTAATAAACTCATGCAGTTTCTGGTCACAACAGAGATGACTAACACTGCATTTGGTGGAAAAATCACTTCACATGAGGCCAAATTAGCTGGTGGAAAAGCTCAACCAAAACTTAAAACTTTCATCATTCAGGTGTTCAAATACCTGTTGCTTCTTAAATGGTTATAGTGCATTTGATGTACTCTGTATTTCTTCCATGCATTTTTTAAGGTTCAAAACAACGAAAACCTTTGTTGACAGGCGACTAAGTTCCACCTTGTAAGAAGATGGACTGGAATGTTTTACAGTCAAGCTAACTTTGTAAAACGAAATTTTAAACGTAGAGGTGACCTTGAAAAAACATATGCCTGAAAGGTTCAGAAAAATATTCTGAACCCATTGTAACACTTGCAGCATTTTGCCACTTTAAGAAAATTTGGGCATAATATTTGAATGAAGTGGGGCGTTGTTGTACACTGATTTGATTTTAATGACCCCTCTTCTTTTTCATAACACTTGCACCATCAAATTGTTTGAGCATTCTCTTTAGTGAAATCTCATTGGCCTTCAGGACTGTGCTTAACTGATGAAGGATGCATTTCGATAGCCAAACGGTTTGATTTTCAGGGTGAAAAATCCCCAAAATCTCTCAACAACCTCTTCACCGAGCAAGTATCTTAGAACAATAACCATTTGGTGTGTTTGAAATTATCTGTAACATTTGCTTTAACAGCAACAAAATTAAATTCTTTAATTTTTTTTAAGGATCACGATAGATTTGCAGCAGACAATCCAGAATATCATTCTGAAAGTCTTGGCGACACCTTTGAAGGTCTGCATTACTTTCTGATCTGGGGTTTGATGCATGATTTATCAGTCCTCTATACTGCCAAGAGTCACGTTTCATCATGTCCACGCAAGGTAGCTCAAATGTCCAAAAAATTTTAATGAACAGTCTATAATCTTGGACAAAATTTCACGATTCTAAAGTATTTTATCTTATTATGTGCATTCACTGAACGTCTGTATGCCTCACTAAGTTTTCAAATATTTACAGACCCAAGAACAGGTAGAGAAATGACATTATCAATATGCTTCCTGGAATTCGTTGTGTTTCTCTGTTTTTTCTTTCAAGTTCTTTAGTTGCATAGAAAACCATCTTTGGACCATACTGAATCGTCTCCAAACAACAGACATGGAAAGCAAAAAAGTGCATTCTTAACTTCACATCCACAGAGCCATGTTTTCCTTTGATACGAATCACAATTAAAACTGCGAATATACTTTCTTGTTTGGCTTTACTCATTCTTGTACAATTTTAATGTCTGGTAACAGGCGACGTTTTAAGAGCTACCTTCTCTTGAAGTGTTAATTGTGAAAAATTTAGTTCTTTCAATGAAGAAACCAGGTCTTAGGCCTTCAGTCATCTTGTGCCATTTTGTTAAAAATAATTTAGAGAGACCTGTGAAAAGAAGAATAAATAACTATTTTACCACGATCTTTTTGTGATCTTACATCTATGATAATTGAAATGCCTGAATGTTAAGCCATCACTGTTTCAATAACGTTTTTTAAATCATCCGGCTGTAAATTTAAACACTATAAAAATAAGAGCGAAGTTTAAAAACATACATAAATCACCCGACGTCTGAGACAAGTTATGGGAGGCAGTCCACCTCAACACCAAAGTGAAGCCGCCCCCTTA
>NC_089783.1:7184281-7194281 GCF_040412425.1 Macrobrachium rosenbergii | reverse complement strand
GCGTTCATTTCCATCATATCTCACTGTGAAGGGGTAAGTTGAATGAAATGTTAGAATTACTCACTGCTGGGTGAACTAGTTGGGCAAAATTTGCTGGTATGTAAGGCACTTGGTGCCTGCCCAAGGAATACTTTAGGTACGTAGTACTTAGGTTCCAACTTCTTTTATGACTTATGCAAAGGAATTGCTCATGCCCTGGACTATCACATGAAAGACCAGGATTCGGTCCTGATGGTTCTGATGGTCAACAAAATGGGCAAAATTTGCTGGTATGTTAGGACCTAGGCACCTGACCAGGGAAAACCTCAGGTAGCCTATATAGTATATAGGTTCCAACTTCTTTTATGAATGGTGTAGAGGCATTTTTAATGCCCTGGACTCTCCCTTGAGAGACCGAGTTTTGGTCTTAATGTTTGTTAGATATTTATTTATGTGAAACACTTTCCCATGTGTTCATTTCCATCATATCTTACGGTGAAGGGGTAAGACGAATGAAATGTTAGCAATTCATTTCCTGCTGGGTCAGGAGGTTGGTTAAGATTTGTCTACCCGGGAAAACTTCGGGTACGGAGTTCTTAGGTTCCAACTACTTTTATGACTTCTACTGAGGGATTTCTAATGCCCTGGATTCTCACTTGAACAGGGTTAGTTCCCAATGTGAATTAGTAATTTACTTTTTTTGTGAAACATGTTCCCATGTGTTCATTTATGTATGAATGAATGTATGTATATATATATATATATATATATATATATATATATATATATATATATATATATATATATATACCATATATATATATATATATATATATATATTATATATATATATATATATATATATATATATATATACACAGTATATATATACATATATATATATATATATATATATATATATATATATATATATACCATATATACATATATGTATATATATATTCCATATATATATATGTATATGAATATATATATATATTTATATATATAGGTTATATATATATGTATATATACATATATATATATATATATATATATATATATATATATATATATATATATATATATAATATATATATTACTTTTGATACATATTTCCCATATATACATATATATATATACATATATATATATATATATATATATATATATATATATATATATATATATATATATACTATATATATATATATATATATATACATATAGTGTAGATGATATATGTTTTTATATATATATATATGTATATGTATATGTATATATATATGTATATATATATATATATATATATATATATACATATATATATATATATATATATATATAATGTGCATTTGATCCCAAGGGACTAGTACTAAACACGGGAAAACAGTGTAGATGAATCCCTGTTTTCCGTGTTGACTGGCCCAGGGGATCAAATGTTCCCTAAAGAATTTGTCATTTCACAAACTCCCTAGGGATTTCATAAATTTCATATATATATATAATTATATATATATATATATATATATATATATATATATATATATATATATATATATATTATGGGAATATGTGAAATCAGGGGGTTTTATGAAATCCTATTGAGTTCGTGAAAATGACCAATTCCCTTAGGAACATTTGATCCCCTAGGGATAGTATCCATAAGCAACTAACTTAGGAACATTTGATCCTGAGGGCTAGTACTAAACACAGCAATGCAGTGATTCATCTACACTGTTTCGCCATGTCTAGTACTAGTTCTGGTGGGTTAAATGTATTTTGCCGTATTAAGTACTAACCCCTGGGCAATCACGGTATCACTTAATATCAATTCCTTATAACCGGTGAAGTACTTACACACCAAAGGGGTATTATAATTGAAACGGGCATTTGTCAAAAATGAATTCGAACTTGCGCCTATAGTTTGGATACAGTGATAAAAGATCGATTTTTGCTTCTTTACTAAGAATGGATATCAACTCATCTCCATCGAGATACCTGATTTTTATACCGAAAAGTTAAATCACATATGCAGTATAACCTAATACAGATTATACTTTACCTTAGCAATAACTTAAATCTACAGGAAAATAAATGGTATATATATATATATATATATATATATATATATATATATATATATATATATATTACATACACCTTTTATTTTCCTCAGATTAGTTATTAAGTAAAAATATATCGGTAATAGGTTATACTATATATGTGATTTAACTTTTGTCGGTATAAAAAAATCAGGTATCTTGATGAAGATGAGTTGATATCCATTCTTAGTAAAAAAGAGAAAATCGATCTTTTATCACTGTATCCATTTTTGACAAATGCCCGTTTCAATTATTTGACAAATGTCAGTTCTTTTGATATTATAATATATATTTATATATATATATATAGTATATATATATATATATAATATATATATATGATATCAATATGATATATCTATATATATATATATCTATATTATATATATATCTATATATATATATATATATATATATATATATATATATATATATATATATATATATATGTGTGTGTGTGTGTGTGTGTGTGTGTGTGTGTGTCCGTGTGTGTGTCTGTATTCGTGTGTGAATATCTTTGTCTGAATGCATAATTTTAAGTAATTTTACATATATCTGCTATCATACAGTTGTATAATATCATTTCTTCGTCCCCCCTTGAGTAGTTTCTGTGACACATTTGTTTTATTAGTTGTAACCATTGGATACTTTAATCCTCGAAATCCACGCCAATTGGTGATTTAAAACTCTTATGCCTTAAACTCGTTTTGAGAGAGAGAGAGAGAGAGAGAGAGAGAGAGAGAGAGAGAGAGAGAAACGGAGAAAATCATCGATATTATTAAATTTTGAAGGAAGAAGATTTGAGACCACGGTATCACAGTGGGTGCTCTCATTCTATTACGTCATTTTAAACTAGACTGCAAGAGCCGAGGATGCGCATCACTCAGCCTCTGCCCGTTTTCATAAAACTTTCCTTTCATGGTCTGCGGTTTAACAAGGCAGCATATTGCCACTTTCTCTGCCTCAGCTGCCGTCATAACAGGATGAAGATAATATCTGAGCCTGACCTCGTTCTCAGCCAAGGTCAACACTTTCTTTTTTTTGGTGGAGGTGGGCATCATCTTGTTTTGTCATTTTAGTTTTAGAATAGCCGTTTTCGCAACACTCATCTTATTTTTCCTTTTCACGTGCTTCCCTTTCAGGTTGCTTAGAAATTCTAGGTCATTTATGTTGCATAAGTCACGTTATTGTTATTTTAATTTATTTAAATATTTTCCTGTCACTCATATCCTCTATCCTCACGCTAAGTTAAATGTATATTTAAAGTCACCAACAAACAAGATTTCAACAAAGAAAAAAAAAAATCAAATTGATAGGATACAAATCCCTGATAAGGTCATAAACCTTGAAGACTACCGGGTGTTGGGAGAGAGAAAATGAGAGAAAATCAGGAAAATTTAGAGAGAATAGATTGCTGGAGGAATGAAAACTGAAGGTCAAGAAAGCCAAAATTATCAATGAGCTTTTTAGCAATATCAAGCACATTCCGTAACAGTTATGAGGACAGTAATGAATGGAATAACTTTTCTTTCTTCCTTTATTTCTTTGCATCTTCAGTCGAAAACCCTTATGGACAAAGTCAACACACTATAGACCCAAGAAGGCTCCAAAGCGAAATCTGTATATAAAAAAAATGTATAAATTTTTTTCTTGATACAGAATTTCCATATTCAATTTTAGTATACTGTTCTTTGTACCAGGATTTTTTGTAAATAAGGGAAGCAGACAATTATCTCTTTAATGATCTTTATTCATGGTGGTTTGTTCTTTTTTTATATATATATGTTGTTCTAATATTTTCTTCAGGCTGCCTATGATAGGTTGTGTTATTAGTAATAACTATGTAAATATATTAAATTTATCTTTGGGGGACAAAATACCTATCATATGAGGCCTCAGTTGTTTAATTGTTTAAGCACAATAACTGCTCGTAGATCCCTATACCACAGACGGCAGCAGCATAGAGGTCGGTTACGAGCAGCAGACAAAAGGGCAGTTAGCTATTGACTTCAGGCCCTACCACTTCAGCTATTGACTTCAGGCCCTACCACTTCAGCTATTGACTTCAGGCCCTACCACTTCAGCTATTGACTTCAGGCCCTACCACTTCCTCTCTGGATTATATTTGAGTGCCCATGTTAAGCCGGATTGTTTAACAAATGGAATTGAGAGTTTATACAGTGCCTTGTCGACATCTTATGGCCATGTAAAGGTCCATATTAGCGCATGCCTCTGCATGGGAAGTCAGCCACATACTTCGTAACATCTCTGCTATTACCAGACATCGTTACGTCTTCCTCGTCAGCAGTATCATCCGTCAGCAGATTAATGGGAATGGTGCATAATTTGAGGTATGTCTCCCAAAGAATTAGATACAGTTTTTTGCAGGGGATTAAAATTAGCATTAAAGAATATTTCGTTTGCCTAATAATTATTTAATTCGAAATCGATTCTTTTAAAGTGGATGTTATTCCGTAATTTGTGAAGGTGTTCTTTAAGTTCAGTGAATTTCATTCTTCGGTGTTCGTAATGTTTTTCCTTGCTTACGTAATTTAAGTTTTGTGGGTACGGAGAAAATTAATATCCTTTTGGGACTATTGAATGATTCTGTTAATAGAAAAGTGTTTTATTTAATTTCATAAGTATTTCCTTTGTCCTGATGTTTAATTTCATTTGCGAATATCAGTTATTTGCTTTAACACTGTAATGCTGCCCTTCATAGTTACGTACATTATTTATTTTATATTTGGTAACTTCAGATAACTGGGGCTGGATAAAACATCGAAAGGTTCGCATTAGGCATGTATATCACCTTTCGTTCGTCACTCATCGTACGGAGGTTTCTATTCATCATAACTCGGCCAACAATGCCTGACTGTGTCTTATTGTAAATAAAGTATGAAGTTTTTTCATGCATTTTTATAATCATTTAAATGACTGAGTTATACAAATTGAGTCTTGGATAAAGTTTTTGTCCAAAATCAGCCTGCAGAAAGAGACAACTTATAGTAAAAGGTGATACATACGGGAAAAGAAATTAAGGTCGATAAACCTGAATTCAGTAGATATCAGCAGAAAGCAGCACAACTGTGCTCAAAATAAAACTCCTAGCAAACTGAATAGTATTAAACCTGATACTAGAAAATGATACACTGCAGCAGCAGCCTACTTAGTGCTGCGAGCAAAAATAGCTAGGTCAGGTGAAGAAGAGTGCAGATGATTGTTGTTGTACATTTTATGCAACATACATAATGAATTCACTTAATGTCTGTGCCACCTGAGGATATAACACAAATCAAGAGTTTGAGATGAGAGCACCTGAAAATCGCATTGGAGAACAGCACCCCAAACGAGAGAAAAAAAAAATTCAAACTCTTATACATAATAGCTTCATAAAGAAGCATTTGAAAACATCCCTGTCAGCTACCAGCTTCTTGAGAAGCAGAAGAAGCAACATTACATATTTGCTTCAGAAGTACTAAACTTCATGCCTAAAAGCCTACTTTCAATCATGATTACATGCCAGATCGCTATTCAAAGATTTTGCAACCATGGTCTTGAAGTCCAGAGAAGGAACAAAGACATGAGCAAAGAGTTCTGCTTTTGATTTCAGGCAAAACAGCATTTCTTTCAGCTTTTGTTAGGGGAAGGGGGTGCGTGGTATGCTAGAATCAACTCCAAAGAACGAATTATAGTCATCACCCATGGAGAGCAAAATCTCCATCACACCCCCATTATAAGCTCTCTCAGCTATGTCATGAACTAGCTGTGTTTGACTTCTAAGATCAGTGAAATTAAGCAACAAAATGACTGATCCATTGTCCCTCCAGAAATGATGAGCATCCGGTTTTTCATAATAAGCAAGCTTACTTTCAGCATTGAACCATGCTTATCTTTAAGACAAAACTTGAGGATTTTAGAAGGAATTCTTTTCACGATAATAGTGCTGTGAGGATCATTCAGACACCCAATATTCTCGAAATATTATCAATGAGATCACGACCAATACCATTCCAGTTGGCCTGATTTAAGTATGCCTTTCTAGACAAAGTAATATTGGGAACATCCTGATCCATTCCCACACTAACCTTAATCAAACTATGATCAGGTGAGCCCACCAGCGGACCTACTCCACAAGATACAATCTCAGTTGCCAGATTGATGTGTGGGTTCATTTATTAACTGCTCACAACCAGAAATAGTGGACTAATCTTAAATAGCAGCACCATGGTTTTCTTTGGGTAGTAACTGAGCACAGCCAATCAGTGTGATGAGCACTGTAATCACCAACGAAAATGGAAAAGCATTGGAGCCAACTGAATTTTTGCTATTCTGGTAACCAAACAGCCATAAATAGTCACTCAAATTGGGCTTCTTAAAGGTAGCAAAAACATAAAGACTTATTAGTCTTCCACAAACTTTAACCACCTGTGTTTCATACACTGGCCTATGAGATTCAGAGAAGCCTTCTCTAATATACTGAGCCATTCCAAGGGCCCTTGGGAAAACCCTTAAATCAGCAACTCTGAAAGGTGTCATAAATCAGATTCAAGAATTTCAGAATAAAATAGTATATAAAAATTGACAGCAGTAACACCTACGGACATTGCTATATAACATACGACTTTCCATATCAATTCTATGTACTAGGATTAAGTTAAAGATCGGGAGAAAGAAACAATATGTCAAACCAGGATAAAGGACTATTTATAAGCTTAAACAATTACAGGAACAATATATGCAAGTAAAATCTATATTGAGAGGTGCATACCCATAAAAAGAAAAAAATTATCACCGGAATTCAATTGGTCAGCTGTCTTTACAACCAGCAAGGACAAATGCATCTCCAGATTTGCCACACACTCAAGGAAAGACAATGGTGAGGGTTTTAGAAATTAAGTCAGAAGTAAAATAAAAAAAAAAACGATAAGGATAAGCAACCTCATGCTAAACAACCAGGCATTCTTGGCCCCTCTAAGCTGGCTCTACACAATATTTGAAAAACAAGGGGAAGAGTGAACTGACAGCAAAGTGTGCTTGAGTGGACCCCGATCCAAGGGAAGCTCCAATCCAAGGCAATGGAAGACCCCCTGATGTCTATGCCACCATCCTAATTTCAAGAACAGTAGTTAATTACAAAGTTGCTTTCTACTAGAATAGATGTCTACTATGCTAGTGAATCTCTTCCACTCAATTTGTAATATAAATGCCAGACTATTCTGAGTTGGTTTAAGCACAGAAGAAAGTCTGGGACTTGAGAGGGAGTCAACAACAGACCGTACTAGACAGTATCAAATGGGACCTTAATCTCTCTAGTAGTAGATCCCAACAGGTGGCTGGTTCTTGGGCTGATCTACTACGTCTTTTAAACTTTAGTGTTTCATTGGTGTAAAAGAGTATATATGAAAGAGTATTGCCTGAAGACATACGATATTATTAACCTATATCTCTACCAACTATATATATATATATATATATATATATATATATATATATATATATATATATATATATATATATATATATATATATGTATATATACAGATATATACAGATATATATATACAGATATATATACAGATATATATATATATATATATATATATATATATATATATATATATATATATATATATATATATATATATATATATACATACATATATATATATATATTTCTAATTCATACCAGGAGCAAGCCTCAACCTTGCAAGTGACAGGCCAAGGTGGTAGCACATGAGCCATCAAGGTCATAAAAGAAGTTGGAATCTACGTACTACACACCTGAGGTTTTTCCCAGGCAGGCCTCTGGTCAGTTGCTACCACTTTGGGCTGTAATGCAGGAAACTGAGGTTTGTTCCAGGCGTGAGTCAGAAATTTATTTCTGTGAAACATGCGCTCAAGTGTTTGTTTGTATGTATGTATGTATGTATGTATATGTATATATATATATACATACATATATATATATATATATATATATATATATATATATATATATATATATATATATATATATATATATATATATATATATATATATATATATATATATATATATATATATATTTGTTAGAGATTGATTCCTTGGGAATCTAATTCTCATCAGGCACAGCAAAGCAAGCACTATAGTCAACATTTTTTCCCATGGGGACGTTTCGACTTTAACACATTGAGACATTTTCGACCTAAAACAGTGGCAAAACACCAAAACATGAAATTTTATACTAGTCAATTACAAATCAAAGAAAGGTCCCACTCGAAAATAAAATATTTTTTTATGAGCTATGTTACCATCAGTAAAAGCATATTATTCAGAAAAGAAGAAAACATAGTGACTTAAAACTGATACAATTTAGTGATTACAATAGTCATTAATAAAACTAAGAAAAACAAATTTAAGACAAGAGAAACAAAAAGTTCACAGACATCATATAAAACATTGGGCTAAGAAACATAAAAAAAAAACAGAAAAAAAAAAAAAAAACACAATAGATAAATTAACTAATGACAAGAAGATAAAAAAATCAGTACATTATGGGTAACAAACGACAGATCTTGGTTGAGTTGTAGCTTAACTTTGTGAATACACATTATATAGATCCTAAAATCCTTAAATCAGGCAATTTTGAACAAGAATCTACAATTTTAAAATCTCTTATATACTTAGTCTTGCCTGATTGCATCTACTGCAGTGTTCACGGATGGAAGACTGTTGCTTGACTGCTAGATCACTACCTGCCCTGTCACTGATCCCTGCCTGCTGGCAGCACCTTGTTTTGAGTGCCTTTATGGAGCTACCCAAATACCCAACTTGGAAGTTGTGGCAAATAGTAAACAATACTAGAACGTAAAAAATCAGGCAGTTTATCTTTGAAAGGTAGTAGGGCTTTTATTGTAAAATCATTACTTAAAATGAATTATAATATATATATATATATATATATATATATATATATATATATATATATATATATATATATATATATATATATATATAGGCTCAGAGAGATATATGTATTCATATATTATGATTCATTTCATGAACTTAATAGAAAAAGATGGTTTGTAATGTACATTAGTACTCTTATTTTACCAAACTTCACTACGTATTCCATACAAGCCGTTCTTCAATGATTTTACTACAAATCACTTCGCACACCAAACAGATAAAATATCAACTGAGAAAAATGTTTTCGTGGTTAAACCAAATATATGGAACCAAGACTAAAGAGAGAAAAGTTTACAGATAAGTACGAGGAAATATCAGTAGAAAAAAGTGAGAAAACAACAAGATAATAAAATGAAATAGATATTAATCCTTGTTAACTATATAAGTTACATACAAATTTTACAATGTCCAATAAGTGCCCGTGAAAACAAAATTAAAAAGGAAAATGTGGCGACAATTGAAAATTGGAGGAAGATCAAAGCCTTAATATACAAATAAGCTTTTAATTGAGATTTTTCATAATATTTTGGTTTGCTGATATTTAAAATCTTTATTGTAGTGTTCTCCTAGAAAGAATGCCCCGGCCTAAACACAATTTTGTTGTAATTCTGAGATCGACGGTTGATGATGGATATGAGGAAACCATATAAGCTTCAAGAAAATGGAAAATGGCGGCCATTCGGAGAACTTGCGAGAAAAAAGAAAACGTTTTCAATTCTGAATGGAAAGATCCGCTACGTTGTTATTGCTATGAACCAGCGAGACTTATAATGTATAAAGATCTTAAAAAATAAAACATGAAAATAAGATGAATTGGCTGAGTCAAATTGCCAGTAAAGCAGCAACGCCAGACAAGAAAGTGAGGTTAACTTATGTAACAAGTACCTGAAAGGAAATGCAACTTGTGATTTAGGCTGCGGATTTAATTTCGCTTTGCTCTCTGGTGCAGTGAACAATGGAAACA
>NC_089783.1:7171781-7176781 GCF_040412425.1 Macrobrachium rosenbergii | reverse complement strand
TCTCAAGATTAGCCAAAAAAAAAGTAAACTATGCAGGCCATATTTGTTTAGACTAGACATATTTACATGCAGGAAAGGCTAAAAACTGCAAAAATTTCCGTGTTGATAAAGATGACAAGGAAAGCTCCTGGGGCTATCACTGATTAGCAGATTTCACCGGATAGCATCTGAAAAAGATTACTAGTCAACAAATTAAGTTCTGAAATACTTGGTATTCCCCCAGAATGTAAGTCGAGACCGGTTTCGATAAGTCACAAGATATATCCATGTTGTTGATGAGAATGACTTAGCTCAGCCGAAGACTGAACATTTTCTCTCCTCAGAAGAAAGGTGTCAATCGAAAGAGACTTTACATAAATTTCTTAGTATTTATGAATCTATAATTCCTTTAGGATCCCATGTTGCCATTAATATTTTCGTTCACATGGAATCGTTCGTGTAAACCATACATGAAAATGCCCTCTCACTGAGAAAAAAAGAAATAGACAAAAAAAAAGGAGAGGGATCTTTCGATTATACTGTAGATCAGAAGGAATAGTCATATGACAATAATAGTGTTGCTACTGCAAGTCATTGCTAGGGTATTAGCCCATTACAAAGTATTGGGCTAATATTGGGAAGATTTTAGTTTGTCAGCCATATTTGATCCGTATGTGAAGCAGAGGAATGAGGTTGTTGATGAGTGTAACGGAATGCTTTCGTCATGTACACCAAGATTGTATTCAAAGAAGTGATGGTGGAATATATTTTCATAGATCTTGAATTTGTCTGTTGTTGCAGCATTTACAGTGTATCAGTATGAAAATCTTGCCATAAGCGTTGAGTATAAAGAATTAAGTAGACATATGTTAAAATCCAAACAAGAAAAATTATGAACACAATGATGATTCTCCCCTCTTTTTTAAAATAAGTGTACACATGCCACAATCAGTGACTCCTGAGTCCTGTTCTACCGACATACTACAAGAGTCTGGAAAACACAGCCCATGTTTTCCTTCCAGGGAAAATTGCAATTACCTTGCTAAAATACAAAACTAGAGTAGTTCTCGACAAAGCATTCAGGGACTGCACTAGCGATTCGCTGGCTACAGTTTGAAGGTTAATTATCCCCCAAAAAAAATGTGCAAATAGCAACATAAAAACAGTTCTACCATTCTAGTCATTCACATACATATGTACCAGTTTCCCCATGACTCGTTGTTATATATTGCTGTTTCTTTGACATCAGCGGCCAGGTTCTGCTTGGAGTTGCAGACTCCAATTAAATAGGCAGTTATTTTATCAGGGTCCTGGGCTGCAGCTAACATTTTGTTCACTGAATTGTTCAGTCTTTGCCTCACAAGCAACTTCAGAGGTGGGCCTAGAGGGATTCCTGCTGGCTATTAGGCACTGGCACTCCCGTAAGGCCTATAGGATGTGATTGCACCTGATTGGTTGGTGCCAACAGGACTTTCCCTTGTAGGTGGGGCTTTTTCCTTGAGGCTGTGCTCTCTGGAAGAAAGGTTGGGGGGAGGGGGTAGGGTAGTTGGAGGCGATGACCAACACACTCAAGATAAACCAGGCAATTAACAAAGTAGGGAGTAGGGGAAGTCCACATCTGGTTCTCTCTCTCTCTCTCTCTCTCTCTCTCTCTCTCTCTCTCTCTCTCTCTCTCTCTCTCAGATTCTGTGGGAAACACAAGGGTAAATGGGGCGGTGTTCTTTGAAGGTGATTAGGACAAAGGGAAATCTTGGACTAAGGAGTCCAAGATAACATGTGTGTTGTTCTTGAGGAGACATTGATTAATGGTTTGTTTTTTCTCTCTCTCTCCCCCCCTAACTCTTTTATGAACTTGTTGCTTGGACAACTCGAGAACTTACATTCTTTCACTTTGGTAGAAATAAAAGAGAATAACATAAGAAATCCCTCTGAATAAGATCTGAATAAGATATATATATATATATATATATATATATATATATATATATATATATATATATAATATATATATATATATATATATATATATATATATATATATATATATATATATATATATATATATATATATATATAAACATATATATATAAACATATATATATATATATATATATATATATATATATATATATATATAAACATATATATATATATATATATATATATATATATATATATATATATATATATATATATATATATATATATATATATATATAACATATATATATATATATATATATATATATATATATATATATATATATAAACATATATATATATATATATATATATATATATATATATATATATATATATATATATATATATATATATATATATAAAACCTCTATGGCTCAGTCGCGGCAGCAGCTTCGGACCGTAGAGGTCTGTGGCGCGGGTTCAAATCCGCAGCCGACTGATCAGAGAGGCAGACACTTTGCTATCCGTGTAGACATCCCGGGATTATATATGTAATCAATGGATAGGTTTGCTTAAAAGCAAATGGGTGTTACAGACTAAATACACACACAAAACAAAGCCACTACAACACCTTCTAAAAACATAACAAACATCTCACACGTCTCGAACTCTCGCCCTACTCGCGCAACAACAACTCGCTGCTGAGAAGAAAGGGCGTTGGGTCGGGTATGATACATGAAACATACGCTACCGGGGTCTAAGCGATGTCAGGCAGGGCAACCGATCGAGACCACAGGTCTACCCCAAAGCCAAATAAAAAAAAGTCCTTCAAAGAGGCATCGTGCTTACCCCTTACAAAAATGGGAAAAAGCACGTTAAAAAAGAAGAAGAAGAAGAAGAAATATATATATATATATATATATATATATATATATATATATATATATATATATATATATATATATATATATAAATATATGTATATGTATGTATGTATATAAAATAGTAAAAGGGATAATATCATTTCTTCTTATCTTCTTATATAACGTGCTTTTTATATATATATATATATATATGGACTTTTATTTGCTTTGGGGTAGACCTATGGTCTCGATCGGCTATATATACCTTCGGTAGCGTATGTTTCATATATACGCCCCTTTCTTCCCAGCAGCGCGAAGTTATATATATGTGTGAGTGTTTGTGTTTTTTGAAGGTGTGTGTGGTTTGTTTTGTGTATGTATTTGTCTGTATCCATTTTGCTTTTTGTGTGTAAAATATAATCCCCAGTAAAAAGGAGTCGGCTGTGGTAACATCATTTCAAATACGAAAATGTCCTCATAATTTACGTAAGACTGGCTGTTCTTATATATGCCATAAAAATCCCATTCATGTGGTCGTGACATACCTTTGAAGCATTTGCTTCAGGAAGAGAGTGGCAATCTGGACATAAATTTGGCCTCTGATGAAAGACCAAGGTACGGATTTTAACGGAAATGATGATAGCTGAAGGTGGGAGCTAGAAGGATTTTCATTCTTTTTCTTCCTGGTTCTTTCGTAGTTGGAAGGGCTGTCACGAACTTTTCTCTTCCCTAAGTAAAAACCAAGTTGTCGGCAGCCCTTGACTAGCCTATGGGAGAGAATCTTGTTGTCGAGGAAGTCTCCTGGCAATAATTACTCTTAAAACCGTAAGCAAGAGATAATGAGTGCTGACATGGTGGGCACCGATTTTAGACAAAACACATTATAAATGGCAGAGAAAAAGCAAAATTCCTGTACCCAGATGTCAAGAAACAAAGAAAGTTGGATAAACTGTAATGAAAAATGACTCATGACTATTTCTCTCTTTCTGCTGCAAACCTGGAGAATTTCCTTATTGCTGTTGCTGTCCGTACTCTTTTAAAATTTCTCACTTATATGAGCAAACGGGATTTCCCTTTATATTTTCAGAATACTTCTAAATCAGCAATGCTGTTGCTCAAAAAACCAAAAAACTATGAAAAACCTATCTGGAACTCGTTCTTGCTTATAAACGTATCTTTTAAATCTGTACGAAACACCTAATAACAGTTACCAGTTGGCGCTCACTGAACTGTTTCGGATTCACATGGGCGACAAATATCAGAGGATAATTATTCGACATCCAGGAACTGATTCTCTCTGTCGTTGGAAAAGTAATGAGGAAGCATCGTCAAAAGAGAGAAAGAGAAAAAATATGCATTTTTAAAAATTGTTCACATTATTACCTGATTACGGGTAAATATAACAAGTAACAGAAGATATAAATAAAAATGTGTTCGGAAATAACAAAAGGGATACTTTAAGCTACTTATAATGGTTAATGTAACTGACTTTTGAAATAAGGAATAACTAAGTAACCACTGTACCACTATTACAGAAAAGTAGGGATCATTCGTTTCTCTTAATTATAATTTCAGTGAAATGGGGAAATTATGCGTACGTGTTTTGGACAGTGTCACTTTGCACGGACTTAGAAGCAAAACGGTAGATAATACGAAATTCAAACAGATGCCGAAGCTGGACCATTCTCTTATCAGAGTACACAGACGTGGACAAATAGAAATGCATTCCGAACTCAGGACAGTTCAATTAACACCGATCAGATATTCACTGTTTGAATAAAGCGAATCTCTCTCTCTCTCTCTCTCTCTCTCTCTCTCTCTCTCTCTCTCTCTCTCTCTCTCTCTCTCTCTCTCTTATACTGTGTCTGTTTCAAATATTATCAGCCTCTTTAAATCGAAATATCAAAGTCATTGTTATTTTCAGTTTTTATCCTTGTTCAGGCTCTTTATGTTCCGATTTGAATGGCTTTCTCTTTACCACTATCTAATAAAGGAAATTCAGAGTATTCCCTTTACAAGTTAAAATTATTCTTTTGAAAAGTTTGCACTTAACAAAACTACACAATTTGATTGCCTTTATTCCCTAAAATTGGACTTAGGGAAACAGGGTGCCGATGAGAAAATAAAAGCTAAAAGGTTCCATATTTTTGTGACATGAATTTCTTCAAGGCTGATGTTATACAGCTTCGAATCTATATGCAACTTTAGTGAAGATGTTTTATTACATAGATACG
>NC_089783.1:7156781-7161781 GCF_040412425.1 Macrobrachium rosenbergii | reverse complement strand
AAAATTAATACTTGAGCAGCATAAGTTAAGTATATCTTAGTTTAACCAGACCACTGAGTTGATTAACAGCTCTCCTAGGGCTGGCCCGAAGGATTAGACTTATTTTTAATATTACAGCATAAATACAATAATAGTAAAATGACTATAAAAGACAGTGTTAACTGTCAATGAGGATGCAGCCAAACACACAAACTTGTCATGCCAGCAAGACAGCCACTGCCAGCTGAACAGGAACAAATCCTCACACAGATGACCAACAACAGTTGAGCCATTGAAACACCATTTGCTGCTGAAGGAAAAAATCCTCACACAGATGACCAACAACGGTCGAGCCATTGAAACGCCATTTGCTGCTGAAGGAACAAATCCTCACACAAATGACCAACATCGGTTGAGCCATTGAAGTGTCATTTCCTGATGAGATACTACTCCTCTGCTGCCCTGGACCTGACTTGCTGCTGCCCTGGACCTGACTCTCTGCCACTCTGAACCTGACTTCCTGCTGCCCTGGACCTGACTGACGTTTCCGAACAACTCAAGACAGATGTTAACTCGCCAAACAAAGAAAAAAACAAATAGAAGAGGCAACAAGGGAACAATCGGCCAACAATTGTTCTCACTCCTCCCTACCTAACAAAAAAAAAAAAATTATTTACAACCACAAAAATACTCCCCCTGATGCTGCCACACCCCCGCCAGCCAAAACAGAACCAATCCTGGCAAGGTCGCCAATGTAACGATCTCGTCTTGCAGAGACTAGCAGGGTCGCAACAAAAACAAGCAATTGGGCTGTAAAGACTGACGAAAGGTGACGAACATAGGAGGAAGGAGCAGAACAAAACCCAAAAAAATAACCTTAACATTAATTTATTTTACAAAAATGTACTTAATGTATAGTTGAATCAGGTTCAGAGAGGTAATAATTAAATGATCAATTCAACAAACATTCATGAGCAAATTGAACATAAGTCAGGAAACTAGTACTTGAATAAATGAGCCAGTAAAATATAAAACAAACAAAAAAAAACACTAAAGCAATAATCAGGCAGCATGAATATAAAAAAAAAACAATAACATGAACAGGAAGCATAAACCTAACATGAACAAGCGGCATAACATATATAAAAAAAACAAGCTGCACAAAACATAAAAAGCAGTATGAAAATTAATACTCATGCAGCATAAAATAAATATCACAGCATAAATACAATAACAGTAAAATGAATACAAAAAGACAGATGACCAACAACTGAGCCACAACGCCATTTGTCAACGAGGATGCAGACCAGCAAAACACATGAATTTGTCTGAAGGAACAAATCCTCACCAAGACAACCACGGTTGGCCAGCTGAACACAGAATCAGCAATGGTTGAGCCCCAATGCCACCATTGCTGCAAAGATGACCAACAACAGTGAGTCATCGAAATTGCGCCATTTGATGACCTGAAGGAACAAATGCCATTTCTGCTGGAAAGACAAACACAGACGACCAACAATGGTTGAGCCATCGAAATGCCATTTGCTGCTGAAGGAACAAATCCTCACACAGATGACTAACAACGGTTGAGCCATCAAAATGCCATTTTGCTGAAGGAACAAATCCTCACACAGATGACCAACAATGGTTGAGCCATCGAAATGCCATTTGCTGCTGAAGTGAGAACTCCTCTGCTGAACTGACTTTGCTGCCCTGGAACTCTCTGCTGCTCACACAGATGACCAACAATGGTTGAGCCATCGAAAAAAAACAAAAAAGCAAAAGGAACAATTTGCTACCTCCCTACCTGAAGGAATTCTTTTTACAATCACAAAAATACTCACCCTCACACAGATGACCAACAATGGTCTTTGAGCCATCGAAACAAAAACAAAATGCCATTTGCTGCTGAAGGAACAAAAAAAAATCATATTCACACAGATGACCAAGTCAATGGTTGTAAAAGCTGAAAATAAAATTGCAAAACGCCATTTGCTGCTGAGACAACTACTAAAAGCAGTATGAAAATTAATACTGCAGCGTGAACCTGACCAGTCATAACTGACTCGAGGATGCTTGCTCTGAACCATTGACATTTTGCTGAGATACTAACTTCTCTGCCTGAACCTGACCTGACTGACCTGACCTGCTGCCCCTGACCTTCCGAACACCTCATGACAGATGTCAACTCGCCAAACAAAGAAAAAAAAACAAATAGAAGAGGCAACAAGGAACAATCGGCCAACAATTGTTCACACACACACACACACACACATACACACATATATATATATATATATATATATATATATATATATATATATATATATATATATATATATATATATATATATATATATATATATATATATATATATATATATATATATATATATATATATATATATATATATATATATATATATATATATATATATATATATATATATATATCGGAAGTAATATCCACCGTCCCGTGGGCCGACTGGTTAGTGTGTCATATGATACATACAACATTACTGTATGTGTCACTGAATGATTCCTATATATATATATATATATATATATATATATATATATATATATATATATATATATATATATATATATATCACATTTTATGAACAACAATGATGATGTATGAAATTCCTAATAAATGTCCAGTATATTAAAATAACGCAAGTCCTTTATAACTAAGATGGCCCATATCCACTGCGAAAAATTATGTTCTTTTCAACAGTGATAATAAATAAGATTTGTAAGACCTCTCCATTTTGTTCTATTTCAAGGTTACCTTTCCTCCCCAACCTCATTTTCGCCATTTAATTTACTTTTATTGTTCCTTTTTCAGCTGAGTTATACGTAAATGTATACCTTAATGGGAAAAGGCCATTATGGTTGATGCCTTTCACTGCATTCCATTTGCATGGCGTTAGAAATTCTAATTTCACATATCACTCGAGGAGCAAGCTCTTTCAAGTAGGGAGTACTAGAAGAAGCTTCCAGGAATAAAAAAAAGATTCGCCCTTTTTATGTCATCCGAGAAAGGAATATTTTCTTTTCGTGTTGATTTTTTTGGGGAAAGGTTGTGAATAAATATTTTTCTTCCGTATGTGAATGACTTTATTAATTCAACCTTGGCAAAGATGTGTTTAAGATGAAACTCTGAACTAAAAGATTTTGTGTGGAAGCTGAAGTATCCTATAGATAAGGCAGGTAAATATATATTTTTTTTAATTTATATAATTTTTCTATTATAAATTTTTCAAGAGCTGATCTTCAAAAAAACCCAACTTCTCATTTATCTAATATCCTGAGAAATCTTGAGATACAAAGAACCTCAGTTTCACTTACATACGTAGACTAACTGATAAAGTCTCCAGTAGATTTACTGATCCATATTTCCGTAGATTTGTGCCCAATTCTTCAGAAATAAGTGCACCCATAACTAATCTCTTTAAGAAGGGACGAAGTTTCGTATTTGATGACGACTGTATAGAAGCTTTCAACAAATTGAAGGCCGTAATGATTCATGAGCCAGTACTGTTGATACCTGATTTTAGCAGGGAATTTAATTTAGCGATCGATGCCAGTGACATTTTCACAGGGGCAGTCTTATTGCAAGAAGTAGATGGGTTGAAGCACCCAGTCGCTTTTGTTCAAAGAAATTGAATAAAACCCAGCAAAATTATTCAACTATTGAGAAGGAGTTGTTTAGTTTAGTTTCAACCTTGCAGCGCTTTGTAGTCCTGTTTTAACTGTGTATACTTATCATAATCCTCTAGTTTATTTGGAGAGATTTAAGAATAAGAATAAACGTCTTATGCGATGGAGCCTAGAATTACGAGATCATGATCTGAAGACAGTTCATATAATGGGAAAGAATAGCGGAATAGTTGATAGCCTCTCTAGAGATTTTTCAGAACGAGAGAGCAGTTTGTCTTGTCTTTTCTTTCGTTCTGAGCTAGCTGAGCGAGAGCCATTGTATGTGTGTGTGTGTTTTTTTTTTTTTTTTTTTGGTTGTAGCCCGGGTGTGATGTGTGAGTGAAGTGTTGAGTGAGTGTTTTGCTGAAGCTGAGTCGGAGAGAAATGCAGAGTTGTTCCTCAGTTCAGATGTCGAGTTTAAAGCTCTCTTTTGCTCTTTTAAAAAATGAGGTATATTTTATTTTTTTCTTTTGGGGAAACGTGTCATCGGTAGATGCAATAATGTTTAAATATGCCGAAAAAGAAAAATCTCCTTTCCAAGATGTGACTGCTTCCTATGTTTGCCCACCAGTCAGTTACTGTTGTCAGCGCCTCGTGGACAATTAGCGATTCGATGAAAACCCTTTCTTGTGGAAACGACACCATGTGGTACCTCATGCCATGCCTTGGTAACATGGTGCAATATTCGATCCACATTGCATCAGAAAATTTGTTCTGGAAGCTTCTATGGCGTGACGGGAAAGGGACAGTTATTAAGGAGCCACTCATTATGCAGAGAATAAAAAAAAACCTTATATGGGAATGATGATTGTCTGCCATCATTAGCTTCGCCCATACAGTGGTATAAAAGCTTCCGGAAGAGACTTCCCAAGACAGAGATATAGACAGAGACAGGAAGGGCAATCAGAGGTCGGACAAAGCAAGGTTCCGACAGGAATATCCCCTTCAGATGACTCTTACTCTTCTCCATAAAACCTTGTCCTGAAGCAGCCAGCCCTTCCTGCTTGTGATGAGAAGTCCCTAAGCCCTCCATGTTTGACACGAGGTGAAACAGTGAACCTACATACCAGTGATGAAGAAAGTAGTCAGCCCTTCCTGCTTGTGTGGAGAAGTTGCTAAGCCCTTCCTGCCTGTGACAAGGTGAAGTAACCAGCCCGTCCTGCCTGTAGCGAGGAAGAGTCGCCAGCCCTTCCTGTCCTCCATTTGCACAACCCCCAGATTCTTGGAGAAACAGCATTTGCTGCCTCATCCTGAAGACATCCCTTTTGTGAAGTCTACAAGCCCATGGTCATCATACCAGCAACATCCCTGCTGAG
>NC_089783.1:7144281-7146781 GCF_040412425.1 Macrobrachium rosenbergii | reverse complement strand
TGTCTATAAACTTGAACGTCTAGGAATGACAGGCAGTTGTTCTCCTCTTTCTCTATAGTAAATTCCATGTTCGGGTGTAAAGAAATATTCACGTAGTCGAAAGAGATCAGCCTCGTATTCACCCTTGAAGAAGAACGAACGTATCATCGACATACCTAGAATAAAAAAGAGGATGAAATCTTAGGGGGCAATCGTCGAGCATGCGCTCCTCCAGGGAGCACATGAAGATGTTGTTAGCGAGGCAATGGGGCCAAGGGATGGCCATGGCCATCTACTTTGTTTAAATAGTTTTCGTTAAAAACAAAGGCAGTTTCCAGCACTGCCAGTTCAAGGAGGGTCTTAAAAAACGTGCGGTTAAAATGATTAAAAGTGGACCCAGGATCAGGGAACAACTTGTAAGAAGATCAGTTCAATGGTCTCACCAACTGGAATATTCGTAAACAGAAATTGATGTCAAGGCTGGTCATCCGAATAAATCTGAATCCCATCATAAAATAGACTATTTAAACTGGTATTCTGTGCAATGTTGAGAGAGTAACTGTTTTTGTTAACGGTTCAAGTATAGGAACGAGAAATTTGGCTAGTTTATAATTCGGTGTATTAAAAAGAAGCCAGATATTTTTGGAGACCTGGTTTTGAGGAATTTGGGAGGCCACGATAAAGTTAAGAAGAACCTGTGGAGTTGCAGTTCCTCTTCTTTTAGTTTCATTAATAATATTTTCCTTTCTCAAGGAAATGAAACGGTTAATTTGTATTGTGTTTTAAAAATATTAGGTAGTAATAGTGCCAATCAGTTCGAATTTGTTCCTGTCGTTTAAAAATACCTTCCATCTGACAAGTAATCGTGTTTATTCAGGATAACTGTTGATTTACCTTTGTTTGTCAACGATGGCCTTGTTGTGATTGAGTCGTTTCGCATAAATCTTCTTTTTTGTTACGAGTCCTCATTTTTGTAAAAGTACTTTCGAAATCAAATTTCTCTTTGCAGGCTCCCATTAGAGGTTTTAGTCGATTTACCCAATATTGATTCAAGGGGTTTACAATTTAGTAAAGTGGGTTTAAATTTGCCCCTGGTCCATTCGCTCTTGGCACCATTCTGCACAAAATATATTCAAAAGCAATTTGAAAGAGAAACTTAAGACAACCATCGATTCCTGTTAATGACAATTGTTTCTCCTCACTTTATCCAATCAATATGAGATAACCTAGACTGCTGTTCCTTTGATGCCGACCAGCCTGCAAAGAATTATTTGAATTATCTTTGCAACATCAGGAAATTAAGACAACTGGGCACCTTTTCAGAAAAGTCGTTTGTAAACACCTTTGAATCTTTTACTTCATTACATTTAGGACATCGTTGTCAATGCCCAGACAAAGGTAAAGGAACAGTTATCCTGAATAAAACACGATTACTCGTGTCCAAGATCCTTTATTTAAACGACAGGAACAAATTCGAACTGATTGGCATGTACTGACTACCTTAATATTTTTAAAACACAAGACAAAAATTAACTGTTACACACTTAGGTCCATGAGAGAAAGGAAAATATTATTAATGAAACTACATATCAGGAACTGTACTCCACAGGTAATTTTTCTTACGGGACTTTATATGGCCTCCCAAAAATTCATAAACCAGGTCTCCCACTCAGGCCTATCTTAGCTTCTTTTAATACATCGAATTATTAAACTAGCCAAATTTCTCGTTCCATATATCTTTGAACCGTTAACAAAAACAGTTACTAATTAAATATAGTGAAGTAATTCCCTCCAGTTTAAAGAGTCTATTTTATTACAGGATTCCGATTTATTATGATAGCCTTATATCGAATCTCTGTTTACGAATATTCCAGTTGGTGAGACCATTGAACTGATTATAATAATATGTTCCTGATCCTGAGTCCATTTTTAATCATTTTAACCGCATTTTTAAGACATATGAACTGGCAGTGCTGGATGTGCTTTGTTTTTAACGGAAAACTATTTAAACAAGTAGATGGCATGAAAACCACAACCCTTATTTCTTTTTTTTAGCTAACATCTTCATGTGCTCCTGGAGGAGCGTATACACGATTCTAAGATTTCATCCTTTTTTATTCTATAATGTCGATGATACGTATGTTTTATAAGGGTGAATCTTAGAGGCATGAAAATATTTTTGACTACGTGAATACTTAAAAAATAAAAACATGAAACCAACTATAGAGAAAGAGGAGAACAACTGCCTGTCATTCCTGGACGTTCAAGTTTATAGACAAGATAATTCTTTTAACACCACGATTTTTAGAAAGAAAACTTTACAGGACTCGGATCTAATTTTTATAGCAGCTGTTATTTTAATTTTAAGATTAATTCCATTTTACCCCTTCTTAATAGAGCACTGGTCCTCACATCTAACTGGAATGCTTTTCATAATGAGATTTTATTTCTAGTTAACTTCTTTAGAGGTAACTGTTTTCCTTTCCAGGTTAGTATATAGAAAGTTAAATCAATTACTAAA
>NC_089783.1:7126781-7136781 GCF_040412425.1 Macrobrachium rosenbergii | reverse complement strand
ATAATATATTTTCATATATATATATATATGGAATTTTTGTTGATAATATATATATATATATATATATATATATACGATATAGGAATCATATACAGTGATATATAATATATATATACAATATATATATATATATTTCATATATATAATATATATGTTTTCATTAGAGACGATATCCACCCATATATATGTATGATTATATATATATATTTATATATATATATATATATATGATTATTTATCACATCACCGTGATTCATATACAATCAGAAAGCTACAAACGTATTTAATATATATTCACTATACCTCGGAAATAATATATTTTCATATATATGTTATATATATATATTTTAAGTTGATAATAAATCCATATATATATCGTATACCAGCGACGGACGAGAATCAGGACTACAGTGACGCACTAACGAAATCGGCCACAAGAGTGTGATAAATAGTCATAATATATATATATATATATAAACGTACTACACGGTCAACATATATAGAGGTGGTGGATATATATATCCAAATCTTTATAAAACATATGAGTTAGGTATGGGTGAGTATGACGGAGATGTTATTCACAGTGATTATATATACCTATATTGTACAAATTTCCTTAAGTAATACTGGTCCTGATTCCTCGTTGATCGCTATATCGATCCCCATATACGGTGGACTTATTATCAACTTAAAAAAATTATCCTATCGGTAACATATATGAAATATATATTATTTCCGAGGTAGATGAATTGATATTAAAGGATGTTTGTAGCTTTATTGATTGTATATGAATCACGGTGATATGATAAATAGTATAATATATTATAAAATACCATACAGAAAAATATATACACGCCACTGTATAACATGGCAGAGGTGGGTGGATATCGCCCAAATAAAACACCTATAGTATATATGGTGAGTTACATATATTATATATATATATCTATTGTGGCCGATATATCGTTAGTGCGTCATATAGTATGATTAATTCCGCCGCTGGTTTATATCATCGACGGTGGATATTATTATCATATATATATATATATAATATATATGAATATATATTATTATAGGTAGAGTGAATTGGATATTAGGACGTTTATATATGATTGTATATGAATCACGGTGATGTGATAAATAGTCATAATATGGCTGCAACAAACAAACTACTATACACGGTCAACATGGCAGAGGTGGGTGGATATATATTCTCCAAATAAAAACACCTGAGTTCGACGGGTGAGTTGACGGAGATGTTATTATATATACCTCTCTTGTGGCCGATTTCGTTATGCGTCACTATAGTCCTGATTCCTCGTCCGTCGCTGGTTCGATATATACGGGACGGTGGATTATTATATATTAAAAATTCCTTCGTAATATATATGAAAATATATTATTTATAGGTAGAGTGAATTGGATATTAAAGTACGTTTGTATTTTCTGATTGTATATGAATCACGGTGATGTGATAAACAGTCATATATATATATATATATATATATATATATATATATATATATATATATATATATATATATATATATATATATATATATATATATATATATATATATATATATATATATATATATATATATATATATATATATATATATATATATATATATATATATATATATATATATATATATATATATATATATATATATATATATATATATATATATATATATATATATATATATATATATATATATATATATATATATATGTATATATATATCTATATATCTATATATCTATATCTATATATCTATATATCTATATATCTATATATCTATATATCTATATATCTATATATCTATATATCTATATATCTATATATATATATATATATCTATATATATATATATATATATATATATATATATATATATATATATATATATATATATATATATATATATATATATATCTATATATATATATATATATATATATATATATCTATATATATATATATATATATATATATATATATATATATATATATATATATATATATCTATATATATATATATCTATATATATATATATATATATATATATATATATATATATATATATATATATATATATATATATATATATATATATATACATTTATATATATATACATAATATATATATACAGTATATATATATATATATATATATATATATATATATATATATATATATATATATATATATATACATTATATATATATACAGTATATATATATATATATATATATATATATATATATATATATATATATATATATATATATATATATATATATATATATATATGAAATTTTATGGCATCACAGTGATTAATATACAAGCATTAAGCTACAAACATCCTTTAATACCCAACTCACTCTACCTTGGAAATAATACATTTTCATATATGTTACCCAAAGGGGAATTTTTAAGTTGATAATAAGTTGGTCGTCTCATGGGCTCCAACCACAGAAGACAAGAACTCAGGACTACAGTGACATGATTTTAACCACACAGCCAACAAGTCAGGTATACAGTAAGTAGATACCGACTCCCACCTACAAATCCCCGTTGAACTCAGATATTTGTATTTAGAATCGATATCAACCCTCCTCTGCCATGCTAACCATGTAGTGCATTTGTCGCACGCAGCCATATTATGATTGAATTTTTATCACATCACCGTGATTCGTGTACAGGCATTAAGCTACAAACGTCCTTCAATATCTAATTCGTTCTGCCTCGTAAATAATATATTTTCATATATGTTACCCGAAGGGGAATTCTTTAGTTGATAATAAGTTCGTCATCTCATGGGCTCAAACCACAGAAGACAAGAACTCAGGACTACAGTGACGCGATTTTAACCACACGGCCAACAAGTCAGGTATACAGTAAGTAGATACCGACTCCCACCTACAGATCCCCGTTGAACTCAGGTATTTGTATTTAGAATCTATATCAACCCACCTCTGCCATGCTAACCTTGTAGTGCGTTTGTCGCACGCAGCCATATTATGAAGGAATTTTAATCACATCACCATGATTCATATACAAGCATTAAGCTACAAACGTCCTTTAATATCCAATTCTCTCTACCTCAGAAATAATATCTTTTCATATATGTTAACCGAAGGGGAATTTTTTAGTTCTTGTCTTCTGTGGTTCGACCCCACGAGAGGACGAACTTATTGTCAACTAAAAAATTCTCCTTCGGGTAACACACATGAAAATATATTATTTCGAGGTACAGCGAATTGGATAAGGAAAAGGAAAGGAGATGGGGAAGGTAATTCAATGAATGCCAGCGCGTATATAAATTCGCGCACTATGTGAAAAATTAAGGAATAATGGATTGGGATCTTAAAAGACCAAAGGTTGAATATATAAGGTTGTCCAAAAATACGTTGACAGGACAATGAGACTGATTTTATTGACAAAAAAATATATACAACTTCCTTAAAAGGACGCGGCCTTATCTGGATTTTAAGGCCCAGGTTGTGCATAAAGGGTTAATGGATATTGTGTGGAACCTGGGGAAAAATTTGTTCATGACCAAATACAAATATACAAAAATGAGAAACAAAATCCCATCTCATCCTTTGCGTTTTTGGTTTTAAGGGCCAGACAAATGTTATAAAAACATATAAGTTATATAATGCCGATTTTGATTTTTCATTTTTACATATTTTTTTTTAAACAGAAAATTACAGAAAAAAAAAATTCCGAAAATCAGAAACTCAAATATTAAAAACCTCGGCTTTGTGGAGCCTTCCAAGGTCCCAGGTTATATTTAAAATTTCATTTATTGGTCCAAAACGGAGGGAGGAGATGCAGTTTCAGGCGAAAACTTATGTTTTGAGAAACGGGCCTTCCAAGACGTTACATAAAAAAGTTCAAAGACGTCTGATTAATTCTATGGTTTTAATTTGAGGGGAGGGCGGAAAATGATTATAAATAAGAATTTTGAAGTGAAAACTATAAATTTTAGGCACCGTCCTCTGTCTGATCCTGCAGGTATTACCAGCCCTTGGTGGCTACACTTTTTTTTAGTGGGAAACCATCCCTGGGAGGGATCCCTGGGAATTACTTTCTTCACAATTGTGCCCTGTTGACAAGTCGCTTCATTATTATGGCATTTTATTTTGATCCCGTTGATCAGCCTGACACCTTTTTCTAAAATATCTTCTTGGTCAGGAACATAAAAGGCTGGTTTCAACCGGTCTCTGGTCACCAGAGATCTTCCCTCCCATGGATGTGAAGCTGGTAGGCCATTCCCTCTGGCACTAAGTACTTTCTTGAAGGGGCCCCTTTACTTGGATTTGCATTAGGGGTTGTACTGCATCATTAGGCCTGAAAAAACAAAACCTGCAGAAAATACAAGATGATAAGGCTGGGGGAATGAAAAACGGGTCCTTGCTTGGTTTATAGGCAATTGCCTACAGTCGGCGTCATGGTACAAACTTGTCATGGCTATCTCCCAAAAGGTGCCTCTGATATTATTGATTGTCATTTCATTTCAAAGGAAGTTTTCCAGTATATCGCAAAAACTATACCAGACTAAATCATTTCCCCATAGACTTTTTCAGCATGGGGGATAGTTATTGTTACATTTGGCCCATAACTAGAGAAATACGGCAAATTGAAGCATAATAGGAGGACCCAAGGTGAGCTGGTCCTTCCAATTTTTTTTCAGCTGAACACCTTTTAAAGATTATTGGTTTTTAGTGAACGATGAAAGCTTTGCACCATCCCGTTGGCCTTGGGGTTAAAGGTGTTGTGTGACCTGGTGTTTGGTGCCCAGGAGCTGGGTCAGGGGGACCCCAGACAAATGTTACAATGCCGAGCCCCTATCCGTGGATATGGCCTCCGGGACTCTGAACAGCAGGCTGATCCAGCTGGTGAGGAGCCTTCCAAGGTGAAGGCTGGAAGGTCCCCTTATAGAGAACAGCGAGGAGAAAGGCCACCTGGGGGAGCGTACTCCTCCCTCAAGACGGATGTATCTGATTCCCTCCTGAAGGAGGTAGGGGGCCCCAATTTCGACGTGGATGTGAGGGGCAGCGTCCTCCTCCGGCTGCAGGGAACTCTCCTGGCTCTTGGGATTCTGTGTGCCTGCCAATCTTGCTTCTCTGGCAGTGGAGGCATTGCCTTGGTCCAGGTCCTGGCGACACCTTCTGGATCCCGTGCCAGGCAGAATGAATTTTTCAACCGGTCATGGAGACCCAAGGTCCCTCCCATGGATGGGTGGGAGGCCGTGGATTACGCCGAAGACCTTCTTGACGTCGGGAGGGCGGGATTGGGACGGGGTTGTGCCCGTGCATGGTGTCGCTGGTGAGACCTGCCTGCAAGATGATCCACACTAGGGACGTGTAGGCTGGGTCCTTGTGGAAGGCAGGTGTCTCTGGGTCGACAGCCTGTTCACGGGCGAGGTCCCCGGTAAGCGATCCCGATGGTGGATGGAGTTGACCTCAAGTTCTCCTGGCAAGGGCGTCACAGCTCAGCAGGGGGATTGCTCTTGCCGGGATGTAACGGACGGAACAAGAGAACTCCGCCAATGAACTGCGCCCTCTGCTGCCTTGCCAACGGGTGAAAGCACCATCCCGTTTTTCGTGAAGGCATGGACCAGGGTTGGTGGTCTGTCCACAGGATGAAGGATGTCCCCTCCAGGAGGAATGAAGTGTCTCACCGCCACGTAAGCGGCGAGGACTCCTGTCGAACGTGCTGTATCGTGCCTCGGTGGGACTAAGTTTCTTCTGAAGAAGAAAGGCCAAGGGTGGGGTGTGCCGTGGATTACCTGTTCCAGGATGGCACCGCAGGCAACATTGCTGGCGTCTGTTGTCAGCTGCAGAGGGGCACTGGGGTCATGGTGTGCCAACGTCGCTGCCTTGGCGAGGATGCCTTCGCCGTGGAAGGCCCGGTCCTGTTCTGGTCCCCACACCAAGGATTTGGGGCGTCCCTTCAGGGCCTCCGTCAGGGGGGTCATGGTGTGGGCAACACCGGGATGAATCTCCTGTAATAGTTCACCATCCCGAGGAACTCCTGAAGGGCCTTGATTGATGTGGGCGTGGGGAACTTCTCAATGGCCCTGACCTTAGAAGACAGTGGGTGGACGCCCTTGGTGGAGATTTCGTGGCCCAGGAATTCGATTTTCTCCACCCCGAAAGCACCCTTGTCGAACCGCACGACGAGCCCATTGTCATTCAGCCGTTTGAGGACGGCCCGCAGGTGCTGAAGGTGTTCCTCCCGTGACCTGGAGAATATGAGTATGTCGTCTACATAGCAGACGCAGAAGTCCAGGTCACCGAGGATGCTGTCCATCAGACACTGGAAGGTCGTCCCTGCGTTCCTCAACCCGAAGGTGGAGAATGCAAAGATGAAGGACCCGAATGGTGTAACGATGGCGGTTTTCGGGATATCTTCCGTTGCTACAGGAACCTGGAAATAGGACTTAAGGAGGTCCAATTTGGAGAATATTTTAGCCCCGTGGAATGAAGACGTCAGGTCCTGCATGTTCGGCAGGGGGTAGTGGTCTGGCTCTGTCACTGTGTTCAGACGGCGATAGTCCCCACAGGGTCTCCAGGTGCCGTCGGCTTTCTTCACCATGTGGAGGGGGGAGGCCCAGGGGCTGGAGGCCTTCCTGCAGATCCCCATCCTTTCCATCTCTGCGAAGGCCTTCTTCGCCTCCTGAAGGCGCTGCTGGAGAAGCTGTCGGAACTTGGCGTAGACAAGGGGGCCCTTCGTCGATATGTGGTGGTAGATACCATGCTTTGTCTGAGTTCTGGCTTGAACACTCCAGGGAACTCCTTCAGGAGGGCACCGTACTGGTGGAATCCTATGGAGCAGAGGGTGGTCTCACAGGGGCCGATGGATAGGGGCAGGGCCTGATAGGTCCCCATATCGATGAGGCGCTTCCGACCCACGTCCACTGCTAGGTCGTAGTGGGCGAGGAAGTCCGCCCCTAGAAGCGAGGGTTCTCACGTCGGCGATGATGAACTCCCAGTTGAAGTTCCTCCCGAGGATGGAGACTGAAAGAGGCCTGGTTCCGTAGGAGGGGATGGGGGACCCGTTCGCTGCCGTCAGGTAGGTTGTCGCGTCTGGCGGGTGCCGGAGGTCTTCTTCTGAGGGTGGAAATACTGAGCGGATGGCCCCGGTGTCCACCAACATCATCTTGCCAGAGGTTGCCTCCCTGACATAGAAACCTACTGACGAGAGTTTCTGTGGCCCCTGAAGTACTGCTGCTGCGTAAGTGCGGGCAGCCTGTCGGGCAGGCAGCCTCCCGGCCCGTTGGGCAGGCCGCCTCCTGGCCTGTTTTATGGATGTGTGAATGAGCAGGGGGGCCGGCATAACTTGGCGTATTTGCCAAACTTCTTGTGGAAGTGACAAACGCCAGGTATCTCTTCTTTGCGGTGGGGTGGTGGCTTTTTCTTGATGACAGCGCAGATGGGATCTTCGGGGACTTCCTGAAGGAGGATGGCATTGGTGGAGGACACTGCAGCTGTAGTCTTCCTGATCGCACATACAACCTCCGTCAGGCGGTGCACGGTCTCGACGAGGATGTCCCAGGGCAGGCTGAAGGGGTCCGGGATCTGGGATCGGACCTCTGGATGTAGCTGACGCAGGAATATCTCTGTTGACAGGTCGACCTGTCTCCGCAGGCCGTAGCTGTCCGTATTCGGGGAGGTAGAGGAGGTCGTTGATGGCATTCATTATGTCCCTGGGGTCCCCGTCTCTCCTGGGGTTGAGGGCAAGGTCCATCAGGCGGGATGCCCTCTCAGAGGCCGATGCTGTGCAGGTCTCGAGGAGCTTATCTTTAAGCTGGAGGAACGTTACTGGGTCCCCTGGGAGCGGAGCCACGTCGCAACCTTCTTGTAGATTTCCTCCAGCAGGGCGTTGATGGCAATATCAGCCAGGAGGACAGCATCCGTCAGGCCGGCAACTCGGAAGTTCCCTTCTACCCTGTAGAACCATCCCTCAGGGTCTTCCCGGGTGTAAGGGGGCAGTCGGACAATCGGGGCGACCTTCAGCAGGTTGCGGGGGGAGGTGTCGGCCGTGGCAGGTTGCGGGGGTAGGTGTCCGCCGTGGCATAGAGCAGGAGCGAGTGAGGCAGGATGTATCCTGATGCGTCGGCTTCCGAGGGACTGAGTGTAACAGATCTGTCTGCCATGTTTATTTTTCAACCTTATCAATATCTCGAGCACCAAAACGTGCAAGGAGTACGCCGTAATTAGTCCGCTAATGGTGCTGTGGACAACCTATAGCTGACAAGTCGGATCATCACATCCGAATCCAGCCTCAAAGTGGGCGCAACGTGGTATCAAGTCCGTTAGGTGACAGACAAGTTTTTTCATCCAAGCCAAAACTAAGACACGCCAACAAGAGTTAGTCCGTTAATGGCAGAGAAATACTGCCCAGGTCAAATGTTGTCAATATAAGGGTTGTCTCAAAAATGAGGCTAGTTGACAGAACAATGAGACTGATTTTATTGACAAAAAAATGCCACAGAACATACAACTTCACGGTTAAAAAATGGACCACAGCCTTATCTGGATGAAGGCCCAAGGCCAGAGCATGCGCTGGATTGCTGGCATATGTGCAACTCTCTGACCAGGAGAAGGTCAACCAATTCTTCCAAATACAAATATACAAGCTTGAGAAACAAAAATCTAAGGCAGACATGGTATCCATGACCTGCCAGACAAATGTTACAATAAATAATAATAAGTTGGAGAGGTTAATGCCGACTGAAAGATCCTCACTTTTGGCACTGTAATTCAACAGCAGAAAACTTCTGATGAGGCCATTCCACCTGATGACCTCGGGTCCAACACGGAGCCTACCAAGGTGTGGGGCTGGAAGGTCAGCCACAGCCAGAAAATGGAGTGGGGATGGAGAACGAGTTTCAGGCAAGACCTTGGACAACCAACAAATAGCCAAAGTTGCCAACAAATTCTTGCTGCATTTGGCTTTATGAAAGGTGCAAGTGTTTAATTTCTTCCTACTGTCATTGCAAATGTGAAGTTAGATGTATTGCCCTCTCTTTAGATTATGATGAGCATAAAAATCTCATGCTCTGCTCTCTCTCTTCTTCTCCTCTGAGTTTATGGTAATGTAAGACTTGTTATGATTGAAGTTTTCCGTATTTCTACCTTTTGTTTTATGGCAAATTACAGTCTTGCACAATTATGACCATAATTTTTTTTCGAAAATGGTTAAATTTTGGTATTTACATTAATTTCAGTTGATTCTCTCGCCATGACAAGTGATTTTATGCAAGATTTTTCATCTTGATTACTTCAAAGATATTTAAAAGTGTGGTGAAGGTTAAAAGTCGAGGTTGAAAAAAAAAAAACTCCAATAGATGCTCCAAACCAGTGAATCTAACAGATGGCGGGATTTTGAAAATAGTCATCTTGGAGAACAGCTGTCAGGTCAGCGCCTCGCTTTCTAAGAGAGCGACTAGAAATGTTTTGCCAAATCGAACGCCAACAGAGGATGGGAGTGTTGGAGCCAAAATTAAACCTCTAGTCCTTACTTGGCTGAAGTCACCAATATAAGGTTTCAAAAATGACAGAAAATGATTTTATTACTGTATTTAAACTTTAAACAGCAGCAATGCCATATTTGACATCACTTTAAAATCAAAGATGAGTTTTGTTAAATGACTGACCGCCTGGAATGTTTTTGTTGTTAGATGCCAATGGGACTGATTTTTGCATGCGCCAGAACTCTGATGACTAACCTGATGATCGGTGTCGGGATGCCTTCCAAGAAAGGCTGGAAGGTTTTAGAAAATGGAGTGGAGGAGAACGATTCAAGATTTACAAATAGAACTAAAGAAAATTTTATATATTTGGCTTTATGACTCGTGAGTTTAATTTCCAATACTATTGCTTAACGTTAGTGTCCCTTTGTTATGATGAGAATAAAAATCTCTCTCTCTCTCTCTCTCTCTCTCTCTCTCTCTCTCTCTCTCTCTCTCTCTCTG
>NC_089783.1:7121781-7124281 GCF_040412425.1 Macrobrachium rosenbergii | reverse complement strand
GCAGGAAGAACATTCACGGGCCCACGACTTTGCAACTTTCGATGTGCTGTGCCAGATGAAGTGCTTCTTCTGGAGAACAGCTGTGGATCATCCTGAAGGGTGTGCCGGACCGTGGACGTTGTCGAAGATGTGATGTCTGATTCCCTGTGGGATCCATGGGCATGGGCGGCTGGTGCTGATATCACAGAGGATAGAAGGTAGGGCTGCTGTTGTTGAGGGGGACATCGTGCCATTGCAGAGACGTTAAGGAGGTCTTGTAGGCGTTGAGCACTGGGCCCTGCTATTGCCTGGCCGCCAACTGCTTGTAATTGAGGCCGAGGTGTACTGCATTGATGGAGATTCTGAAGAGGGCTTTAGCAATATGGTTGTGTTTCCCAAGAATGTGGCGAAGGGTGCAGTTGAATTCTGTGATGGCTGACAAGTGGCGGAGCATCGGACTGTCGGTTTATAGAATGCACTAGTGGCAGATGGTCAGTTTGAAGGGTGAAAGGTGTGGCCTCCAAAAAATGCTCGTGGTAAAATGTAGAGTTGTTTATCTCTGTCTTGCTGAGTTTCCTGCTAATAAAAAAGCGAGGAGTTCAGGATGACCGTAGATGATCTGCTCCAAAACTGCTCCTATGGCTATGTTGCTGGCATCCATGGACAGCAATAGAGAATGAACTGGAGCAAGGAAAGAGAAGGCGTTGGCCTTGGCGAGGGCATTTTTGGCAGAGGTGAATGCGGCTTCCTGAGGGGAATCCCAGGCAAAGCCCCTAGGCTTGCCCTTGAGGATTTCATAGAGGGGGTCAAGGTTGAGGCAATGTCGGGCAAAAAGCGGTGATAATAGTTCACCATTCCGAGGAATTCTTGTAGTCCCTTCAAGGTGGCTGGGGTGAGGAACTTTCTGACGGTGGTGACCTTCTCTGGCAGGGGCTGGACATCCTCAGGTGTTATGAGGTGCCCCAAGAATTCTACCCTCTTGGTGGCAAAGGAGCATTTATCGTAACAGACGATGAGGCCATTTTTTTACAAGCGTTGAAGGACAATGTGCAGGTGTTGGAGGTGCTCTTCCTCTGATGCAGAGAAAATTAAAATATCGTTTAGATAACAGACACAGAAGAGAAGGTCTGCCAGGATGCCGTCCATCAATCGCTGAAAAGTAGCTCTTGCATTGCAGAGGCCAAATCAGGAGTAATTAAAGTTGAAGGTGCTGAAGGGCACTGTGATGGCGGTCTTAGGGTTGTCTCCTGGATTCATGGGCACCTGGAAGTAACCTTTGAGAAGGTCCAGGTTTTAGAAGATTTTTGTGCAGTGTAGGAAAGTGGTCACATCTGTGATGCTAGGGAGGGGGTAGTGGTCAGCCTCAGTGATCACGTTAAGCCTTCTGTAGTCCCCTTGTGGGCATAGGGTGCTGTCTTTTTTTTTGTTACTATGTGGAGGGGCGATGCCCAAGGACTGGATGCCTTTTAATACAAACCCATCTTCTCCACCTCTGCTTAGGTTTTCTTTGCAGCAGTGAGTTTTTCGGGTGGTAGGCATCAGAAACGGGAGTGTATGGAAGGGCCCAAGGTTTTAATGTGGTGGAAAATACCATGCTTGGCAGGGATTTGATGACATTGTCGTAGCTCAGGTTTGAAAACATCTGGGTATGTGGCAAGCAGGTATGCAAAATCATCTTTGGAATCAATGATGTGGAGGGCGAGTTCTGAGTGGGTTGCAGAGATGGGCATCGTGGACAGATCGGTGGAATCGACGAGGTGCCTGTTGGCAATGTCCATGAGCAGTTGGTGGCGTGCCAAGAAGTCCACCCCGAGGAGAGGTACTGAGGCTTCAGCAATGAAACCACCAGTGGTACTTTCTGTCGCTAAGGTTAAGGGTGAGATGCTTTTGACAGTAGGTAAGGATGGGAGAGACGTTGGCAGCTGTGAGTCGAACGTCACATGGCTGTGGGCATTTGGTTGGTTGACTGGATACAGGTAGAAGGGAACAGCAAGCCTGTGTCAACCAAAAAGCAAGTGCCTGTGGCAGAATCAAGGATAAAAATGACAGAGGTGCTGATAGAGCAAGCAGGATTGGATATGTATGGATTATGGTTAAATTCATGTACATTAGTATGGCCTATGATTGAGGGATACACAACCTGCTACAGGTACCGCTAGTGGCAGTAGCTGTTTCACATGTTTTTTGACCATGGGCATCCTGGGAGGCAGTTCTTGGTGGCAGGGTCAAATGTTCTTTGGTATTGGCAAAGCTGAAAAAGTGGCGATTGCTGTTGCATGTGGTTGGCACCCTTGTGTTTCTGAAGCCGAAATGGGTGGTGAGGGTTTCTCCCAGAAGTTTGCAAGGGTTTGACGGCCATGGTGGCCTCTGTGGCATTAAGAAGATTGTCTGTCGCTGAAGGGTTGGATGTTCTTTGAAGGGTGGCAAAGGAGTGTTCGTGGTGGCGGTTTGCAGCAGTGTGGGCATCCGTCAGATTGTTTGCTAGGGTGGATAGGGCATCGTTGGGTGTGTCTTCGATGTT
>NC_089783.1:7099281-7116781 GCF_040412425.1 Macrobrachium rosenbergii | reverse complement strand
TCTTCTGGATATATGAAAATCAGGTTGGTCACAAGTTAAGTATACCTTAGTTTTACCAGACCACTGAGCTGATTAACAGCTCTCCTAGGGCTGGCCCGAGGGATTAGACTTATTTTACGTGGCTAAGAACCAATTGGTTATTTAGCAACGGGGCCTACAGTTTATTGTGGAATCCGAACCACATTATAGCGAGAAATGAATTTCTATCACCAGAAATAAATTCCCCTAACTCTCCATCAGCCGGCCGGGGAACTGAACTCCGGCCCATCGAGTGACAGTCCACAGCTCTACCGACTCACCCAACAAAGAGCAGGTTGATCACAGAGATCGGCACCTGTCCTGCTGGCTTGATGTGTTGCTCAGGAGAATGGCATAAGAACCACGGTCCGAGAGCCAGATGCAATCCAGGTATCACCGAAGAGGTAACAGTCTGTTGTTGAAGAGGTGCCAGTTTGTCGGCTCAAGGAGTGCAGTGTGTGGACCTATTCGCGTGGCACAAGTACATCCCACATACATCCCCTGACTACATCTGGGGCACTTGTACTTATATATAATGTTTGGATGTAAATAAAGGACTGAGCTTGTCTTTAAACTTGAAGAGAGTGCCAACTGTTCAGGGATTCTTCGGAATGAATCTGAGGTTAAGGGCCGGTAATTCCTTTTGAAAGATGGTTAGAAATTTCTTCCTGAAAGAATCATCTTGTATATAAGGGAACGCTGCATACAAATTCATTTTAATGAAAATGTAATATAGAGAGTGTGTGGCGTCATCTTTTTACTCAGCATGCTATTTAACAGTTTAAAAAATAGTTTTGATGGAAAACAGTTGTTCCTGAAATACTTAGTGAGAGTTGTTATTACGTCATGAAAAGTCAAACAATTGGATGACAGAGTAAAAGCCCTGTGGAGAAGAGTAGAAACAGCATTTAATTTAAAATTAGAAAAAAACAAGAACTATAAAAATTCACACCCAGACCTGCAAACGTGCCTTTACAATAAATGCCGGTATAGAATCCTGCCAAGTTACTGGAAACAAGGAAGTCCAAAAGTAGAAGCTTGCCGCTAAATTCTTTTATTAGTGTAAATTTTGTCTAGGGTGTCGGGTACTTACAAAGTCCAAGAGAGAGCGTGCATTAAAATCTGGTTTGAATAAGACAAACGTGTTGTCCCTATAACATAAAAATGTTTGCCAACATTCTTTTGAACTCTCTGGAAGAGTGCATAATGGACTTCTGCCCAATGTCCTTCCTTCCTTTATTTTATAATGTTATGTGAATGATGCGTTTGTCTTAATCAACGTAAAATTTATGCTAGGAAAAGAATCTAACAGCAAGCTTCAATTTTTTGGACGTTCTTCTTTCCAGGATATCGGGAGTATTCTACACTATATGCAAGATGATTCTTTCAGGAAGAAATTTCTAAACATCATTAGAAAGGATAACCTCAAATTCATTCCAAAGAATCCCTGCACAGTTTGCTCTCTCTTCAGGTTTAAAGACAAGCTCAGTCTTTTTTTTTTTACATCCAGCGTTATATATAAGTACAAGTGCCCCAGGTGTAGTCAGGGAGCTATGTGGGATGTACTAAAAGGCTGTTGCTAATATGCATTAATGCTCATAGAAGAGTCAGCGTTAGAACCGGCAGCAGATTGCCTAACCCTGAACAGTCTAATATCAGGAATAATTCCAAAATATGTAAAACTTTTATAGGAAATAAAGACTTTTCAATAATAGGAGAGGTACAAATTGACGGTTCCACATTTGAACTCCCAAACATCCTCCACACAACTGTCTATTGCTGTTTCTTCTCTGGCTGTATTTATAATTCTAATTTTACTATTTTAATGCTCGCCATGTTCGCTGTTGCAGCCTTAAAAATGCAACTAAGATGAGCTGTGAAACGTCAACCTATTATATTAAAGTGCCTTTCCTGACCCCCTTTGATTTTTTCTTCAAGCACTTGCTCTGGAACTTGGCTGTGTATGTGTATGTATATATATATATATATATATATATATATATATATATATATATATATATATATATATATATATATATATATATATATATATATATATATATATATACATACATACATACACACACACACACACACACACATATATATATATATATATATATATATATATATATATATATATATATATATATATATATATATATATATATAAATGTATATGTATATGTATATGTATATATATATATATAAATGTATATGTATATATGTATATATATATATATATATATATATATATATATATATATATATATATATACATATATACATATATATATATATACATATATATATATATATATATATATATATATATATATATATATATATATATATATATATATATATATATATATATGCATATATATGTAATGTGTGTGTGCGTGTGTATGTGCATATTATATATACATATATATATATATATATATATATATATATATATATATATATATATATATATATATATATATATATATATATATATATATATATATATATATATATATATATATATATATATATATATATATATATATATATATATATATATATATATATATATATATATATATATATATGTATATATATAATATGCACACATATACACACACATTACATATATATGTATGTGTATATATATATATATATATAGAAATCATCAACACACAATCACGTGTGGAGCAGAAATAAATTTCTGACTCACGTCGGGATCGAACCCAGGTCTCTCAGGTGGAAAGCAAGGGCGTTGTCCACTGGGCCATACAAGTCTAAAAGAAGTTGGAACCTGAGAGCAACTGCACCCAGGAATTACCTGGGCAAGCTAACTGCTTGCATACCAGCGAGTTTTCCCCAACTTCCCGACTCAGCAATGACCCAATAGACAACATTTCATTGAATTATCCTTCTGAGTGAATAAGATAGAAATCATCAACACACAATCACGTGTGGAGCAGAAATAAATTTCTGACTCGTCGGGATCGAACCCAGGTCTCTCGGGTGGAAAGCAAGGGCGTTGTCCACTGGGCCATACAAGTCTAAAGAAGTTGGAACCTGAGAGCAACTGCACCCAGGAATTACCTGGGCAAGCTAACTGCTTGCATACCAGCGAGTTTTCCCCAACTTCCCTGACTCAGCAATGACCCAATAGACAACATTTCATTGAATTATCCTTCTGAGTGAATAAGATAGAAATCATCAACACACAATCACGTGTGGAGCAGAAATAAATTGGGGAAAACTCGCTGGTATGCAAGCAGTTAGCTTGCCCAGGTAATTCCTTGGTGCAGTTGCTCTCAGGTTCCAACTTCTTTTAGACTTGTATGGCCCAGTGGACAAGGCCCTTGCTCCACCTGAGACCTGGTTCTGATCCGACGTGAGTCAGAAATTTATTATATATATATATATATATATATATATATATATATATATATATATATATATATATATATATACATATACATATACATATATATATACATACATATATATACATATATATATATATATACATATATTATATATATATATATATATATATATATATATATATATATATATATATATATATATATATATATATATATATATATATATATATATATATATATATATATATATATATATATATATATATATATATATATATATATATATATATATATATATATATATATTTATATATATTAAATATATATATATATATATATATATATATATATATATATATATATATATATATATATATATATATATATATATATTATATATATATATATATATATATATATATATATATATATATATATATATATATATATATATATATATATATATATATATATATATATATATATATATATATATATATATATATATATATATATATATATATATATATATATATATATATATATATATATATATATATATATAAATTGTGTGTGTGTATTAGGGTGTGTTTCCATATCTTTGCAAATGAATGGTTATCCAATTGTGATAATGATTATAATTTCATGACTTCTTAAATTCAAACTCGTAGTTTAAGCAAAAGCAATAAATCACAGAAGCTTTGTGTTAATAAGAATGACGTGTAACACCTGAAGAGATGAACAAAAAAAGAATTATACAAAAATGTGATATGGGGTCGTAGACCTTACAGAGACTGTCAGAAGAAGAGGTATAAAAAACAGTTCGTTTTGTGATGATTAAAACAGAATTTTAAGGAAGAAAATATCAAGATTGTTCGATGTGATATTCCATAACACGAGTATACAAGTAACGGACAGTGGAGGAACCAAAAAAGGAAGATATGAAAACACAAATATGGAGATGAAATGTACTTAATGGGCGTGAGGGGTGTGTGAAAATTAATATTTAATGGCACGTAAATAAAAGAATGTATCTATTTTAAATTTCAACCATTTCATGCACCATTCACACCTCATTTTCCTTTCTTGTTATTTTGCATCAACCGCTTTAGCTTCTCCCAGGATTTCATCCATACAGTTTCAAACATACTTATAACAAACTTTAAGTCACTATCCCATTTGCATATTCTAACACTTACAGCACTTCCATAATAAACACATTCAATCTCTTTCCAAGGCTTAGCTTCCATAACGTGTATCCGATGACCTAATTTTTGCCTATCCAAAGTGAATCAATTTTATTACAATTTGACAACAGTCTAAGTGCTATTAGAACTGGTACTGGAATGAAAGTGCTTGGATACGGACAAATTGAACAATATTTTTGTGCTACATACTATTGTTGCTGTTATCTTGCAACAGTGGGATAATTTATATTTAAAAGATAAATTCCATTTGGAACGCAAACCACCTAGTTCATCTGCGGGACAACAAATGTGGAAGATGGTTCCGGAGTATGATGTTGAAGTGACCAGGAAAGAATTTACCAGAACGATCCTGCGTTGCTTGAGTGTCATTCGGACCGTGCAGGCGTCTAAGGCCGTGGTATCAGGGGTCTCTTTATTTCTGCTTCCATTGGAAGAAACCACTGAATGCTCAGTGAAAGCAGTGGAAAAGGTTCTAATAAATGCCCAGACGCATATAATAAGTCCATAATTGAAAAACATGTCCAACGACTTATGAACATGGAGGAAAGAGGAGAATCTGGGTATCCATCGCTGCCTGCATTATGGGTCTGCCTACAAGAAGGAATGCCGCACCCAATGATGGATCGTCAGCATAGCCGTAACCCCAAGAGCTGCTTACCAGAAGACAAGCATCAGGATTACAACAAGCCCAACCAGGTGGAGCAGTAGTTATGAAAAATAGAATCGCTCCCGGAGGACCAAAGGAGATGCTCATGAATATAGTATAAAAGTCCATATTCCCAGAGGAGATGTACTGTAAATCTGACAGGCCAAACTGCTCTGGGCACACCACAACGACTCTTCGTAAGCGTTAGCTAGCCATAGACATTATATTATAGATGATCACAACAGGTAACCATCCTATCAAGAGCTGATAGAAAGCACCTAGGTCATAAACAGAATGAACAACTATAGCCTATATATAATTAATGAAGATATTTAAAAGCATAAAATCTGATCAAATAGATTTAAATTCTTTGTTGACGGCTCTTTTTGCTTTGCTGACTCAATTTGCTCTGCACAGAAGTTGGAAAACCAACAAATAATGTATTTTTTTACATTTTGTTTTTATTTTTACGTATATTTTGTTCTACTGTTCATAAAATTTTTTGTTCAGCAGATGATTTGATATAATTCATGTAATCATATATAACACTGCGGACCTAATTTATGCCTTTTACAACCACGATAAAGTGTTAATATTCCTATTTACTTAAATAAGATGAACCTTAGGTCTTGCCACTCACATTGAAAAATATTTGAATATTTAGAATCTATAAAAAGACACGTGTGAACACTTTCCAGTGACATGACCATCAATAGAAAATAACTGTTACAAGTTTTAGGCTTTCACTGCAAGAATAACAAAGATAATAATTCAGATGAAAATGCAAATATGAAAATTGTAAAGATGCCCCACAAATATCAACATCTGTTGGAATGTATACCTCAAGAAATGGACTCTAATAACCATGTAAAGCACAAAAATCTTTATACAATATGTGTAACAAAAATAAATGAACTCTGCTTACATAAATATAAAGAACGGTAGAGAGCAAAAGAGTTAAATGTGATGGCAACTTTAATAACCTATTGTCAAAGAAGAAAAATGGAAAATTACTTCCAGTCTGAGACAATGGAGCTGTGGAAATCTGTTCTTGAAAGAAAGTATTATTCCAGTAACATAAAAGTTTAAGATATTCTTTTCATAGGGAAAAAAAAAACTGCAACAAAAATGTTGTATCAAATTTGCATAAAACAAGAATCCAATTCTCGAATAAAATGAAAGCAAAAGTAATGTCACGGGATTACTTCATTCGTTTGTTCTTAGTGCCATTAATTAAAATACGAATGAATGAGATAGGCAATGCCTATTTTGATTCTTTTTCATTTGTTTTCAGCGCTCTTAAAGGAAATATTCCACAAAAATTTCCTATAAAATGTTATGGTTCGAAGAATGAATCCATAATCATGAACTAGAGTTTGTCCACGTTCCCTCCCCCAATCTTTTTTTTAATATTGAACTTTTCCTCTAGAAATTGCAATAACTGGAGTTAATCTCTTCAGTCACTACTACTTCTACCATACCGCTTATGCTTTCCTGCTTAAGTATATGCACTGGATTAATCTCCACCTTTTAAGAAATCTACAGATATTTCTGGCATCACTGCAGCAGTCTTTTTCACAAACTGAGTTCCATATTCCGATCTTTCGTAAAAAAAATTATCCTTCTCTTGCATTACAATTATTTATCATACTCTGCTTACCCATTTTCTGGTATATTATAGACTCAATATGTGTTCATGAAAAAGGGTAATTAAGGTATCAAATCAGAGGTTCTAGTGTGCAAGATTTATCCAATACAAATTAAACTAAATGCACGAAACGCCCTGCATTTAATGAAGGATCCATATCGTTTTTATTAACGAGGTTAAACTGCACGGCTATTCTTGTATGTTGAAAACAGCCAGTCAGAATGTATGCGAGTTAAATGGTAGAGTCTTCTTCGTTGAATAAACGCATATATTACTTCGCCAAAAGCAATTGCAATTAGCCGACGGCGGATCTGGGTAAAAGCTAGTCGCAAACAGTGACATTAACCAACTGAATGAAGCTTGTTAGTGGTGCAAAAAAAATGTATAAATGGTTTATTTCTGTTAAATGTATTTCTAATACAGCAAAAAAAAAATATTAATAATTTCAATCACATAAAAATGACACTAAATAATATAGGGATAATATAATTTTTCCTAACCAAACCTTACAATGTAGAAACTATTTTATAACATTTTATGAAACATGAATTAACATATAAAATTATTTTTTGTTTTAATGCAGAAACCATCCGTCTAATTATAATAATAAAAATGATATATTTCCTCGTTAACTCTGCAGTCATGGTAATGGAGACACTTTCATGAGCTTGATTACTAAAAGTTCTGGGAATCTCGTAATCATTAACATCTACACAATACTTAAATATGATTGGAGATATTTTCATATCACTGTGATAATGCTTTAGAAATTGAATATCCAGATGAAATTATATGTATGAAAATCTATTTTGATACTAAATGTAATATCTATTTTGATATTATATTCAGTGATGATACATAACTGAAAGGTGAGGACCGAAAAATAAAATAAATTGAGAAATAGCGAAAATAAGCTAAAAATATCACCAAATGTGTTGGCAATAATCCACTGAATTATTTTCGTCATTGGTGGATTCTTTATGTTTGTAATAAATATTTCAAAAATACATTTGAGGTTTACAATTTTTGTTTACATATGACAGTATAGCAAATAGACAGTATATTTATAGTATTTTTCCCTTTTATTTCTTTATTTTACCATAAATGTTTTCTCTCAGGTGCAAAATTGGTGACATGGCAAGAACAAATTCTTTCAAACAAGGCTATCTATAAATGGTATTAGTGAAGAGAAGGGCAGTTGAGTGGACGTCGTTGTATTCTTTGACTATTCTTATGGTAAACATTCCAAGGAAAAGAAAGCACGTTCTTAAGCTTTCAGAGAAAGCCAGGAGAAGAGGAATAGCTAGCAATAAATCGAGAAAATATGGGGAAAAAATTGGTGTTTGTCGTCTCTCCAGTGCTGGGTCTTCATCATTTGATTTACCAAAAAACAAACGCCTCCACCACCACCCCTTTGGTACCGAGGGCTCCCAAGGTTAGCAAAAGTAGTGCCAGGAAGAGTAAAATGTTATTTGAAAGTGAAGAATGCAAAATTAGGGCCAAGTTAAAAATTGTGTATAAGGAAGTTTTTAACATGTCTTTTGACACAAGGATTTAGGAAATATAACAAGTAAACTTGAGAGTTCCAGACGCATTTCTCGTCCAACATGCATTTTTACCAAGTTTGGTACAGACTCAGAACCATCATAATGTGCTTCCTGTAAATTTGACGAACTTTTGTTAAGTGTTGTACAATTATATCACCTGAGATAGGGAAAAATAAGTTTTACTCGAGGGTTAGTCTTGCACAGGTATTGGAAAAAAAGAAAATGTGCAGTTTTTGACAAAAAGCCAGTGAGTTAACGACAGTGGCTAAAATACAAAAGAAAAATAACTAAAATTATGGTATAAAAAAAAAAACAGATGAATCTGTCGAACACATTTGTTCTTATTATGCAACCAAGCTTGATCGACATCTAGATGAGAAGAGGAGCAGGAAGACAGCACCAAGCAGGCTTCACGGGCATTCTAAGCAACTGATGATTTTGGCTAGAAACAGAGTTGAAGGTCGGGAAATAGCCCATCCCTGATAAAACGAAATCCTTGTCTGATGAAGTACTGTTTCTGGAACGCCCCAGGTGAAACAATCTTGGCTCACACACCCATAAGAAGAATGGAACCTCTCATAGCATGCATTATTCTCCTAAATAAATGAATAATCTACCAATCCGTGGGTAAATTTCACAAATAATGCCCCCTATATTTATGTGTGAAGTGTTGTAAGCACAAGACCGTCTACTGGAGTTTCGTAATTGCTAAAATAAAATCATTCAAACTTCTGCTACTCTGGACATTCTTGCCCGATTTGTATAATTTTTTCTTATTTGAAAAATATTTTTCTTAAAGTTTGGTGCTAGTTAATGTCTCATAAGCTGGCTATCTGATATCTGTAATGGAGTTTATAGTGTTACATGACTGAAATACAAGAGAAGTTTTGCTCCGCTTTCATGAATTCTTTTCAGTGACGTACTCTTGGGCATCCATTCACAGAAATTCACATGAAATCTATAAAAAAAAATCAGTCCGGATTTTCATGCTAGTGTGTATCATACTGCTTTTTGTGTGTATTTTTATTTTCGTGAAAAATTATTTCCAAGGATTTATCAATGGTTTGGACAAAATTCTAGAAAATACAATTGCCACTGGAAGCTTTATTTTGTGCAAAGCCCTAACTGCCTTTCTAATAAATCTCTCTTCTGGTTGTTGGCGGTGTTTTTTGCTTTTCCCTTCTTCACTTACAGCACTGCATTTTTGCATTTTGTTTTATATATAATATATTTATATATATATATATATATATATATATATATATATATATATATATATATATATATATATATATATATATATATATATATATATATATATATATATATATATATACATATATATATATATATATATATATACATATACATATACATATATATATACATATATATATATATATATATATATATATATATATATATATATATATATATATATATATATATATATATATATATATATATATATATATATATATATATATATATATATATATATATATATATATATATATATATATATATATATGGAGTAAACCTCTTCTAAGTCACCTCACCCTCTAAGAGTGCATTAACGCACCATATAAACTTGATTTACTTTTATTCCAATTGAAACAAGAACAGTAATGTTAATAACACTGCTGACTAGCAAAGGCAGGTTGTGGGAAAACATCGCCCCTTCCTGGGAAACCTCTCACTCCTCACCTCTTTATAAAAATTTTTAATCCTCTTCCTTGACCTAGTGACTGCTCAAGCCTTTCTTCCAGGTACCACCTTTTGGGAGACCAAATCCCCGCTGGTAGCGCAGGCAAGCCAGGAAAGGAGATTAACCCAAACAGAGAAAGTGCCCGAGCCATAGCAACCCATCACCAGTCAGCCGGTGCATACCACATGGTCTGAATGCGTAGAAAATGGACTGCGAGGTGAGTAAGCACCGCCATCTGGAAGGAGGAGAATCGTAATCCGCCAAGGTCTTAAAAGGGCTGGGAATGGACAACACTCATCATAAGCACCAGCTGCAAAATCCACAGGCACTTCCCCTTCAGCCCGCTCCCTCAGAACCTTGACCCTATCCCCATGGCTGCTTTGAGCCTTAGTCTTTTTACTGTGCAAGCCCCATTAATTCTTGCCCTTCATGCTGGCGCTGAAGACAAAAAGCTAAAGTACCAGAAGCGAGGTTCTGAATCAGTCATGAATCTATTATTCTTCCACTGAATTTATTTTCTTTTCTGAAGTACGATTTTTCCACAAAGACCTGACTTGTTTAGTGCAGCGAGTAATTGTTCAAAATTTCACACATGTTTACCATAGCCTAGAATCTATCTGCTTTGCCACCTTCTGTGCAATCCCCTCAATTCCTTTTAATTTGGCTATCAAATTTGTGTAAGTAACTGAATGTGTTTTTGATTGCAGATGGATTTGCTAGCTGTGGAATCAAATGTTCACCTTGTGCTCGTGCCGTGGTCATAACCACTGTTCCCTTACCCATCAATTTTCTACGAAGTGGATTTTTCTCCAGTTTCGTTATTGTGTAACTTGTTGTAAATTTAGTTGTTTGACAGGACCCTGTTTCACCTGTCTACTTTTTAGAATTCCCCACTCTTCGGAATTTAAATTGTTGATTGTAAATATAAGTGATTTTAAGTGCCCCTAAGTGTTTTTCTGCAACTTCCCTGTTGAAATAAAGCTTTCAGCTTAGATTTTCCTTCATATATTTACCTGAATAAACACATGTAGTTAGATTTCAAAGCTCCTGGTAAGTTCCACATCCTCCCTAGGTAAATGAATAATATATATATATATATATATATATATATATATATATATATATATATATATATATATATATATATATATATATATATATATATATATATATATATATATATATATATATATATATATATAAAATTTATATATATATATATATATATATATATATATATATATATATATATATATATAAATATATATATATATATATATATATATATATATATATATATATAATATATATATATATATATATATATATATATAATATATATATATATATATATATATATATATATATATATAATATATATATATATATATATATATATATATATATATATATATATATATATATATATATATATATATATATATATATATATATATATATATATATATATATATATATATATATATATATATATATATATATATATATAATATATATATATATATATATATATATATATATATATATATATATATATATATATATATATATATATATATATATATATATATAGAAGGCCCCATAAAACGCTACTTGAACGTTGAAACCATATACATACCCTGTTCACTGGGTAGAATATGGACAGATGAGATGTTACAAGTTACAAAACATAAAGGTGTGGCTTTAAACAGGAGATGACCAATTTCTAGTGGTTTTTTGGCCTCATTAGCTCCCGTTTGGCAACGGATCTGAGGAAACGTTGTAATATCTCATCTGTCCATATTCTACCAGTGAACAACAGAACGCGTTCAAACAGTGTTTTATGGGCCTCTTATAAATTACAAGTATTACAGGAAAAGACATTCATATATATATATATATATATATATATATATATATATATATATATATATATATATATATATATATATATATATATATATATATATATATATATATATATATATATATATATATTTTAAATATTTAACTGTATATTAAATTTTATACATACATACAAACAAAATTCTGGCATGTATGTATGTTGATAAAACATTAAAACTAATCAACCACTGTGTAACTAACAACGCGTTTTCTTTAACTGTAATTTTTACAAACAAAATTTTGGCCGTACCATGGGCAGTCCCCTATCCCCCTTCTAGCAAAGCTACACTTGGAATATTTCGAAAAGGAAATTTTGCCGTCAATCAAACTCTGCAATATGATCTGGCTTAGATAGGCAGATGATATTTTTACTTTCTGGGACAATAGCTGGTGAGATTTCAGTTATTTTTTTATAGACTAAATTCGCTAGTTCCGACCATAAAATTAAAAAAAGAATGGGAAAAGGACGTAAAATTGACGTTCCTAGATATACTAATAGAGAACAGAACAGATATACTTTCACAGTGTATAGGAAACCCTTTTCCGCCGTTTCTTATATTCATTTCCTAAGCTACCACGATGTCTCCGTAAAGATCATGGTCGGCTGCAACCTATTCCTCAGGGGGCTCAGGATATGATCAGTTGTATACTTAGATAAAGAATTCAACACGATCCCGCCAGCACCTAATGCAACCGGTCTACCTACCACACATTATCGAGAAGGCTATTAATAAAGTGAATAGAATATACTACAGAGGTCCCACTAACAACAGACAAATCGATTATAACGGCAAAATAAAGCTTTCGTACGACGAGAACATCCAAAAAGCTACAGAACACTTCAGATCTAATAATCCTTTTATTTTCCATTGTCCTAAATCCATCGGGAGCTCGCTCATTAACGTGCATTTAAATAAAAGAAACGAAGAAGCAGGAGTTTACAAGATACCATGCAGCATCTGTAATGATATTTACAGACAGCATCCCGGTATTAAAAAATAAAATAAAATTGTTAAAATTCACAAAAATGGCAATGCAGCATTAAAAATAGTTATATAAATGAACATAAAACAAGAAAAAAAGGACCAAAAAGATATAGGTCAAGGGAACAGACAAAGACTCACCAAGCGAAATGAAAGCATAATACTAAGAGACTATAGAAAACATGTATTAAGGAAAAGCTAGGCAACACATAACTGAATTGACGACAATTTGGTATTTAATGAGGGAACAGTTCTCTTTATAATAATAGACTTCAGGATAGTTAAGTCGTGATGGTTGGCGACCCATCCTACTATTGATGCAATTTACCGAATCCAGAGGCCTCTATCATCAGAAACCATGCTGTATGATGCAAAAGCAATATCAGAGATGAAGATTTTTCAATAGTAGGCCAGGTTTCCAGTCATCACGACCTAACTATCCTGGAGTCTATTATTATAAAGAGAATTGTTCCCTCGTTAAATACTCAGTTCTCGCCAACTCAGTTATATGTTGCCTAGCTTTTCCTTTAAGCACATTTTCTGTTTTCTCTTAGTATCATTCTTTCATTTCTCTTGGTGAGTCTGTGTTTTTGTTCCCTTGACCTATGGTTTACGACTTTACCAGTGATTATTACTATTTAGAGTATAATGGCATTCACAGCTTTTACAATATCAGCAGAGGACATAAAATATTGTCACACAGGAGAATAGCAATCTTCGAAACATTTAGCAATGAAATACATAAGCAAAGGATGGTATACCTTTTTTCAAGGACAAGCTTACAGCTTTGTACAGGTACGGGTACATAACTACAGTTGTTCTCCTCTGTTGGATTTTCTTGACACAGGAACGGACAGCATTTCAGTTGGAAGGAGTGCTGGCCTTCAGAGGAAACGAGGCAACACCAGGATTTTTATACTCTGTCGGACTTGTGCTTCAGTTCGTCACACTCATGTTTGGGTGTCTGAAAGGGAGTCCGAGATCTCTCCTCAGTCGACTCTCTACAGCAATTGTTGGAATCATCAAAAGTTTCCTCTAGCTAGGCTTCTGCAAGCAACTTCAAGGATGGGCCTAGCGAGCCCTTGGTGCTTCGGTTCCCAGAGGGTGAACATACGCATGGGCAAGATCTGGGCATTGCTGGCTGGTGACCTTAGGACAACTCATTGTAGGAAGGACTCAGCACCAGGGATGTTAGGCCTCTAGGTATCACTTCAGTCATAGACGTTGTGTCCAAGTAAGCGGCCCTGGATGGTTCGAGCAAGTTCCATCTGGTAGGACCTGATTCTCTGTCAGCTCACGGTTGCATGGTTGACCAGGCCATCATCACAGTTGGGAGTCACATTCATCTTTTGCCTTCCTTTGTTGCCTAATGAAGAGGATTAGGACAAGGTAGAGCGAAAAACTGGGAAGCTGTTTTGGGTTAGTGTACCAAAATCTTCCCAAGGGAGAGATTTTAGCAAAACTGAATAAAGCATCCCTACCCCTAACAAAGTGGTGGCTCGCTCTCGCTCTCTCTCTCTCTCTCTCTCTCTCTCTCTCTCTCTCTCTCTCTCTCTCTCTCTCTCTCTCTCTCCCCTGGCACCATGTGTGTGATCTTTACTGAACAAGTGTGTCGACCAGATTTTAGACACTTGGCTAACAAGACATTTCACGACGGACATCTGACGGAATAGACACTAAGCTGACAGATTTTCAGCTGAACAGACAGTAGACTAAAAGGATATTTAGAAAAAAAAATATATAACCTTTTTAATTTTTAATTCGTCTTGTTTGATCTTTTATGATATTTTAATATTTTCCTACAATGTACAGCTCTATAAAATATATAATAAAAACTTTAGGAAACAAGATGATAGCTTTATAAAATAAATGTAAAAGCAGTAAAGACAACATAATTACATGATAGGAAAATCAGTAGAGGATAACTGGTAATGTAATTTTTTATACAAAAGTCCAATATATGATGATATGTTCATAAATATTCAAAGATTGTGGAAAGTTGCTCTCAAGAAGTCGACTCTGATAAGTTTCATATTTCTCAACGACAGAATTCAGTCTTTTGTTTAATATCTGGCATTTCTTCGGTTTCCTCAGTGCCATTCTCGGTGCTACCTGCTCAATGGTCAACATCCAGTCCGGTTGCTCTTTTCTTAGTTTCTTAACGAGACGGCAGACTGTGGGGTGGGAGATTGTCATTCTTCACTCGAATCCACTGTGACATTCCTCAGGAGTTTGTTGTCCGTGGAAGGCCTTGTGTTTTTGTCTCCAATATGTTTCACGGGCTGAATCCAAATGATGGTTTCTGTCGTCTTTCACGCTCACTTCAAAGAACTGAAGAAACCGAAGAAGTACCAGATATTTAAAACAAAGCTGAATTCTGTCATCGCAAAATATGGGGAATATCCAAGAATCGACTTTTGGAGAGCAATTGCCCAAAATATTTTAAAAATTATGAACATATATATAGTACTTTTTGTACTAGGTAGTTACATTGCAATAAATACCTTTTATCCTCTATTAGATGTGCAATAAAAATATTGTCAAGCAATCATGTTATTTCTTTATTATTGTTTATATGGTTTATTTTATTAATGTATTATCCATTTCTTGCTGTTTTCATCATTTATTTTGTAAAGCTGCTACATTGCAGGGAACAAATGAAATAAAACTGGAAAGAAGAAATAACAAAGAAAACAATTGAAAAGGTCGTATGTTCCACAGTTCAATCGTCCGTTCGACACATTCTCTGTCCGTTCAATGTCTGTCGGTGAAAATGTCCTTCGGTTGTCTGTACGTTCAGGGCGTCGGCATTCCTCCTTCGGGCGGGATAATGATAAATTTAGCGTGTAGGAAAATCTGATGAAAATGAACTTGATATTTAAAAAATAAAAGCTTGAAGCTTTTGATAAGCCTAGGGCTTACATACATTACATATATATACAGTATGTATATGTATATGTATATATATATATATATATATATATATATATATATATATATATATATATATATATATATATATATATATATATATATATATATATATATATATATATATATATATATATATATATATATATATATATATATATATATATATATATATATATATATATATATATATATATATATATATATATATATATATATATATATATATATATATATATATATATAATATATCATATATATATATAATATATATATATATATATATATATATATAATAGCCAAATCAAAATATATATAATATATATATATATATATACAAAAATGGGATATAAAATACGTTAAAAGAAAAAGAATAATATATATATATATATATATATATATATATATATATATATATATATATATATATATATATATATATATATATATATATATATATATATATATATATATATATATATATATATATATATATATATATATATATATATATATATATATATATATATATATATATATATATATATATATATATATATATATATATATATATATATATATATATATATATATATATATATATATATATATATATATATATATATATATATATATATATATATATATATATATATATATATATATATATATATATATATATATATATATATGAAATATATATATATATATATTTTATAACAAATATATATATTAAAAAAATATATATATATGAATAATATATATATATATATATATACAATAAAATATAGAAAATATAAATATATATATATATATATGACAAAATTAGGTTCATATATATATAGTATATAAATATATCTGCAGATAAGTTTATAGGAAATGTTATATATCATCCATTTATATATGTATATATATACCTTTATATTTCAAGATTATTTTTAATTTTATTAAATTCTTATCTTTATAAATATATTATATATAAATATATATTATATAAATATAAATAAAATAGATAATATATATATATATAAAGCTTTCCCTAGTTATATAATTTTCAGCATATATATGATATAAACAATACGCAATATGTAGTTATATTTATATATATATAAATATTAAATATATATATATATGAATATATTCATATATATAATATATCAATATATATATACGGAATATATATATATATTTCAATTTTGTATTTAATAAGTTTAATTATACTATTTTTATATTTTCATATATCTTATAATATTATCTATTATACAATATAAATAGGAAACATTTATTTATATTTATAGCATTTCTAATATACAAATGTTTAATTTATCAATATATATATATATTATATATATATATCTTTATACATTTTATATAGCAAAATATCAAATTCGTACGTCTAAAAAATATCAAAAGTAAAATGATCCATTGCTAATTTAAAACAAATGTAATTTATCAATTTGGTTATAAAAATCAGAGAAATATTTAAACATCTTTTGAACAATTTACAGAACATAGTGAAT
>NC_089783.1:7086781-7094281 GCF_040412425.1 Macrobrachium rosenbergii | reverse complement strand
AAATTAATAACAGTTGATTAAACTGTCTCATACGAGTGGGTACTTTCAGGACTTATGTATACTGTGAGCATATACTGCACATTAAATGCATCTTACCAAGCGAGTGATAGATATCGCTAGGAACAGGTGTAACGGACACCGAAACCAAAAGCCTACCCAGACTCCGCATGAAAGGAAGTCAGCCCATCACTAGTTCTCTGGATCTAGCCGCCCACGAGTGCCAAGCAAGGTTTTTCCCTTCACAGTGCCACCGAGAAAGGTACACTGTCCAAAGAGTAACCTACCTGAAGTGACTTACTCTTTTTCTTTTACTGAACACGTGTCCTCTGCTTCGGGCACAGGGCCATTTCCTTTCCGTATACTAATTATACAGCTAGTTAGTGTCATTCTTTGGAACCCACAGGCACCCAGTGCCACCAAGACAGAGTCTGTGTTAGCACACAACCGCACTTGTGCATTTAGACACAATGCCAACCTTAGCGTGTTCACCCATAATAACATGAGTCACTACGGTGTCCTTGAGGGCCATAGAATTTAGACCATAAGGATTGCTTCATTTGTGAGACCTTTTAGCAACACTTAGCCCCAGTGCCAACTTATTGAAAGGTACCATTCCAATGAAGTGCCATAGATTAAAGCACACTCCTCCAGTTGCTTCTCTCTAATTTCCAGACTATTGAATTGTGCCCTAACCCACCAGAACCATGCCAGCAGTAAATTACAGAGCCTTTGTGGATCTTGGGAAGGAAGCAGGTTTTATGGGAAGGGAGCTTACTCACTGGGTACAGGAACAGCTAGATGTCTTACTCCAAAGAGAGACAGGAGAAAGAGGATGAGAGGCAAAGGAGGGAAGACGAGAGGAAGGAGAGAGAAGAGCAGAGGAAATACAAGTAAGAACAAAGGAAGTATGAACTGGAAAAGGAAAAAAAGAGCAAAGAAAGAGAAAGAAGAGGATCGGCAACATGAATTAGCTCTGAAGGAGAAGAGCTCAAGCTGGAGAAAGCTCGACAAGACAATGCCGATGCTCTACCCCAACAACAAGCCAATAACCCCACAACTGCCATGCCCAATCCTCCTATATCTAGTATGAACTCACTGCTACCAAAGCGGACTGACAATGAGCCAGTGGCGTGGTTGGAGTAGGTAGAAGTGCTGTTTGCAAACCACAGTACCATCGAGAAGAAGAGGGTCTTACTTCTCTCTAAGTATATGGAAGGTAGAGCATAGGCCACCCTCTGCTCGCTGGATAATGGTAAAAGGGGAGACATGGATGCAGTTTGCAGGATAATAACTAAGGCTTATGAAATTGCACTGGAGAAATGGAGAGAGTGGTTTAGGGGCCTTCCAAAAGAGATCAGTCAGATCTGGGCTGAATGGGCCTATCATAAGACCTGAGCAGGTCAGCGCTGGCTCAACGCCCTGGTGTGCATGGAGTTCAAGGACCTGTTCAGCAGGATGATACTGGAGGATTTCTTCCAGTTTGCTTCTGGGTCCCTTGCTGTGTCCTTAATGACAAGCAGCCCAAAATGATCATGGAAGGCTGTCATATGGCTGATGATTGGGAAACCCATCACCCGTCTTCGAGCATGTCTCACTGACGGATAGTGCCACCCAGACATCTCTCAAGGCCAGCTCCCCTGAAGAACAGACTCCCTTCCAAACCTACAGTCTGTAACTACTGCCATAAAACTGGCCACTCAGAATCTCAGTGACACTTCAAAAGGGAGCTTTCAAAAAGCACCCTTCTAAGTCATTTAAGTCATCCAAGAACTCCTCTCAATCCACCTGTTTGAAAAGGGAGCAGATGTCAGCCTTACTGCCTGGTCTCAGGTACCAGCCGGAGCTGACATGAGGGAAGATGACCCATGGACCATAGGTTGGGTTGGAGAAGACACTAAGGACATCCCAGTGGTTCAGCTCAAGGTAAACACACCTTGGGGCCCAAAGGACCACTGACTGGGGGTGGTGAGCTCCATAAAATCGGGTTTCAACTTCTTGATAGGGAGAGATCTGATGTGGCATCTCCCCCAGGAAGTACTATTACATTGCATGAGAGCCCCAAATGCTAACTTACCATTCCCACAGCCCCTGCAGCCACGCCCCCAACAATGAAAAGGATCCAGCACCTCAAGACACTGAGCTGGGGAGCATTCCTTAGCTGTGGGATGAAGATCAACCGGAACAGAACTCCATGCCCTTTAGTGGGGCAAGCACCTTGTTGGTAACCAGGGGGCTGCAAGGGTGCCAGAATTGAGAAGGTCTCAGTTGATAGCAGCCCAACATGAAGACGACGATCGCCTACCTCTACAGGAGGAGGTAGTCACCCAATTGGAACAAGTCAAGGACCTGACTATGGATGGTTACCTCCTCAAGGACGACGTCTTCTTCCGAGCCTCCAGGGGAACGATATAACCAGAGGACATCACCCATCGAGTAGTGGTAGTGCCACAGAAAATACAGGCACAAGTGCTCAAACTGGCACATGACGGATAGGGGGGCACTTTGAAGTCAACCACTGCCAAGTTGATGTAGGGAAGATTCTATTGGCTAAGCTGGCGCAAGTCTGTCAAGACTTACGTTGCATCCTGCTCCTCATGCCAACTTGCAGGGAGGCCAAACGAAATGGTCCCAAATGCTCCACTTCAAAACATGCCGTCTATAAGTGTCCCCTACCAAGATGTCGTCATTGACTTCTACACACCAGAGGGGAGCAAGAAGTGAAAAACATGGAACTCCCACATCCTGTCCATCACTAACCAGTTCAATCGGTATCCAGGGGCAGTCCCAGTACATAGTACCAGTTCGAAGAATGCCATCAAAGCTCTGATGTGTTTCTTCTGCCAGTTTGGGTTCCCTACCACTGTCCAAAGCGATAAGGGCAAGCGCTTCATGTCAAAGGAGTTTGGGGATGCCATGGCCAACCATGGGGTTACGCATCTCCATTCGACACCTTATCACCCTGAGAGCCAGGGTGTAATCGAGCGTTTCCATCAGATGCTCAGTTCCATCCTCTCCACCTTGGTGGCAGAAGATTTGGTAGAGTTGGGAAGACAACCTACCATATGTACTGTTTGCCATCTGCCAAGCACAGTCCGAGACCTGGGGGTACAACCCATTCGAGCTTTTATTTGCTCACTCCACCAGGGGTCCTACTGACACCTTGTACGAGGCATGGGTGGATTCAGAGAAGGCAGCATGGGCAGAGAATCTTCCCTGCATCCAGAGAAACCTCAAGGCAGCCTTGGCCATAGCCCAAGCTCATGAGGCAGACTCCTAGGAGTGGGTGAAAATATGTGTGGACAAGGAAGCCAGGTCTCTTAGCTTTGAGACTTAGTTCATGGGCCCACATAAAGTGCTAGCCAAAAGGGGCCAACTGAATTACCTGGTGGACTGTGGCAAAAGGTGGGCCAAGTGGATCCACATTAACTTTCTAAAGACGCTCATGGAGCGATACACCCACCAAGAGACTCCGCAATAGCTCCCGGCCTTGGGAAGGCCAAGCTGCCTAAAACAAGCTCCAAAGTCCTGGCAGACATCGCCGTCATCACGCCCGGACTAGACAAGAACCGGTGACAAGATGTTCAGAATCTCCTTTCGCGGTATCCCCAGGTGGTCAAGGACAAGTTGGGATACACGTCCATGGCAGAGCACACCATCTGCCTGGAAGAATCTGCCTGGTCCTTAGTGCAACCCTACTACAAGGTGAACCCCCAATGGGCTGTGAGGATACAGGCTCAGGTTCAGCTCCAACTGGACCTGGGACTGATAGAGAAGAGCTGAAGTCACTGGTCCTCTCGATGGTGCTGGTCCTGAAGAAAGGAGGGTGGCAATAGGCTGTGCATTGATTTCAGGAAGCTGAACTTGGTGACAAAGTCTGACCCTTACCACCTGCCCCACATAGCAATCTGCCTTGACAGTATAAGCCAAGGCCGTTTCCTCAGCAAGATCGACTCAGAGAAGGGCTATTGGCAGGTGCTGCTAGATCAGGAGTCAAAACCCCTCACCACCTTGTTGACACCCACAGGTTACTACCCATGTATGGTCATGCCCTTCAACCTCAAGAACGTGCTTGGGTACTTCCAGCGGCTCATGAATGGAGTTCTGGTGGGCACCCTTAATTGTGTGGTGTACCTTGATGACATTGTCCTCTTTGCTCAGATGTGGGAGAAACATTTGCAAATCATCAAGCAAGTACTGGAAGCACTGAGGAGGACTAATCTCGTGGTGAACTTAAAGAAATGCCATTTTGGGGTGGCAGAAATTACATATCTAGGCCAAACCACTGGAAACGGCAAACTAAGGCCAAAGGGTGCAAATATCCAAGTGATCAGAGAGATGCCCTACCCAATCACAAAAAGGAATGCCAGGCAGATCTTGGGAATGGTACAATACTTTAGATGGTTCATACCAAACTTCTCAGAGGCAGCTGCTTCTATCACCCAACTGTTCAAGGGCAACCAGGAATTTCACTGCTCTTTAGAGTACAGGAAAGCCTAGGACCACCTCAAGGAAGCTGAAATCAACAAGCCAATGCTTAGAACCTGGGACTATAATCGCCTGTTCTATCTTGCCATCAATGCCAGTGTCTTGTTTCAGGAGAGGGACAAAATATACCATTCCATAGCATACTACTTAAAGAAATTAAACCCGTCTCAGATGAGGTACAGTACGATTGAAAAAGAGCTTCTGGGACTGGTTTTGGCAATTAAGCACTTCGAGTCCTACCACATGGACCACCAGTTACCACTGACTGTGCTAACGGATCACAACCCATTAATCTCCCTGACAAATTTCAGGAACCAAAATAAAAGACTGATGAGATGGTGCCTGGACTACCAACACTATAATTTGATGATCCAACGCATCAAGGACACGGACAAGATAGCAGACGTGCTCTCCAGGCACTAAACTGTGCCTACAACTTGTATATGGCAGTAGTAACCCTATAATTTTCATTGAACTAACCTTGCTAATACGGCAGTAATGAAACGTTGTCCCATATATCCGAGTCATGAGATCCCATGGCACTCTTGGCACAGTGCCTCATTTAGTAGTATATACTAGGCACCTAAAATCCAGAGGAGGTTGCTTGGTTACCTCTCTCTCATGGGTTCTACTACCACAGTCATTAAGATAGAGTAAGAGTAAGTTAGGTTTATACTGAATGTATGTAAATTGATAAGCTGCATGCTCATGTTGTATTAGTTACATTTGTCATAGAAGTAAGAAATTTTGTGCTTTGTAAAACTTGCTGTATGGAGATAGCTCACTGTCAATTGAATTGGTGCTGTGGCAGCTAATCCTATATAGCATTACTGATAAATAGCAACTGTAAATAGAAATCTTGCCAGGAGTACATTTTGACTGTCGTTAGAGAAAGATAATTAAATATCCATAGACACCTTTGAGTAGTGTTAGGATTTTTAAGTTATGCGAACCTGTACATTCACCTTTCCCCCAGAAGTTAGCTGTGTCCCCTAACCAAGGAGACGCTACTGCTTCCTAACCTTTCTGTCTAAAATAGTACCATAGAGGTTGATGTAACTCCATTCAGTAGAATTTTCCTAAGAGCTAAACTCCTTATTTCCATTTCATTTTTCTCTTGTCCCAAAAGAAATTTTCCTGGAAATCCAGCTACTATTCATTTGTGTGTTCCTTGTGGTGTAAGCCAGGTGATTTATTTCTGGTAAAAAATGTTGATGAGAGAATCCTTTATTTACTAAGCTTATCTGGAATAAATATCACCCCCACTCATTGTTCTGCAACCACTGCCTGTGAGATCTTGCCCTAAAGAGGACTAATTCTATTGCTATCTTGCAAGCTATAGGCTCCTGTTGTCCATTTCAAGCTTGTCAGTCTAGAATCGTGGCTCCTCGTTTACGATTCATGTTCAGTTTGAGTATTTTTCTTGAAGGCTATGTAATTGTCCTGTAATGGTGTTTATTTAGTTACCAATTGTCCTACTGGTTTGCACACAAGTCAACATTTATTCCATTGTGTAACTGATTCCTGTAAATCTGTTACTAACCCCCAGACATCCTATGTTGTGTTGACTTGATTGTTGCTGATTTTTACCATTGAAATTGCTGGGCTGGATTGCATCCCAGCCCTCATTTATCTCCTTGCTCTCTATGCAAATAATTTAAAATAACCCATTTACAACTAGCTTTCAATGGCGACTTTCTTTTGTTCTAGATGTAATGTACTGGGTAAGTAACTTGTGTGTTACATTTCATTATGTATTTGATTGTTGTTAAGTACTCTCAATCCAAAGTTCAATCTAACCATTTATTTCAATTGCCATCCCCATCCAAATACGTATGTGTGTGTGTATGTGTGTGTGTGTATATATATATATATATATATATATATATATATATATATATATATATATATATATATATATATATATATGTGTGTGTGTGTGTGTGTGTGTGTGTGTGTGTGTGTGTGTGTGTGTGTGTGTGTACCTCTCACTCTAGTCCAGCAGGGTATGTGCAATTCAAATGGTCCATAAAGACACTAATTACAAGGCATTTTACTATATTTCAATTAATAATTTTCTGTGATCCTGTTCAGTGGTTTATGTGGAGAGTTGGCGTGTGACGCACGTATTTATTTATATGGAATACACAAAAGTAGCATGAAGACACTAGTGGTATTTGAGGCACCTCCAGGTTATCCTTGCCCCCCACTCGTGTCCAGTGTTCCAGAGAATACGCCCACCAGACTCGACATAGATGGGGGGCAAGCAATATAGAAAAAAAAAAGCATTATGGCTTAACTTTTTCCCCTCACCTGATGACAGCCATCTCCAACACAATCAGCGTCATCATGCCAAACCTTTATATGCCATATAAACACGTTTGATACCAACTGTCTTCATTCACCAGTCATCAGCATCGAAGTAATATATATATATATATATATATATATATATATATATATATATATATATATATATATATATATATATATATATATATATATATATATATATATATATATATATATATATATATAATATAGTGTGTGTATGTATGTATGTATATCATTAAGAGGGAAAGTCTTAAAAGATATACAAACACTTGGTCACTGCTTCTTATATAAAAATATTCCACAGCATCAACCATTTCATACACCTGCATCTAGACTCTCACCAGCATTTCGCAAACCAGCCTCCAAATACACTTTGGCTCCCTTTCTAATACGAGCGTCACACCATCAATCTTGATTTTCTTATGTCTTGCCGCCTCCTTCCCTGGCTCTTCCTCATGCAACCTTTCCAGTTTACTAGACCATCTCAAAACACTAATCCATTTTTTACCCTGTGTTAATGAGAGTTGGTACACTTATCCTTCATACCGTCCCATCTTAGTTACCATAGAAACTCCTGGTCTTTTTCCAGCCTTCTACCCCTAATCTGTTAAGTTAGTCGTTTTATGAATTCTATTACGCACTTATTTTCTCTTTATGTATCCATTATATTCATCCCAAAAT
>NC_089783.1:7059281-7079281 GCF_040412425.1 Macrobrachium rosenbergii | reverse complement strand
TATATACATATAAATTTCTGACTCACGTCGGGGATCGGGCGAGTCTACTCAGGTGGGAAAGCAAGGGCGTTATCCACTGGGCCATACAAAGTCTAAAGAAGTTGGGCCTGAGGCAACCATTTTGGCAGACTTGTGGCCCAGAGGATAACGCCCTTGCTTTCCACCTGGCGAGAACACAGGTTGATTCGGCGTGAGTCAAGGTATTTACCTGTTCACGTGATTGTGTGTGTTGATGATTTCCTATCTTATTCACTCAGGGATAATTCCAAATGAAATGTTATCTGTGGGTGATGTTGCTGAGTGGAGTTGAGAAAACTCCCAAAGCTGGTATGCAAGCAGTTAGCTTGCCCAGGTAATTCCTTGGGTGCAGTTGCTCTCAGGTTCCAGCTTCTTTTAGACTTGTATGGCCCAATGGATAGCATGCCTTTCCACCTGGGACCTGGGTTTTCTCATGCCATTTTCTTAAAAACTTAGTATTTCAAAAAATAAAAGCTTATAACTCCGGGAAGACTGAACCAAATTCGATGAAACTTTTGCCGAGTATAGTATAACTATATATCTTGATTTTGTATGTGGGAAATTAATTTTGATTGGAAACTTTTTATTTTTTGGTATTTTAAAATGTTTATAATCTTTTTTTTTATTAAATGCAAAAAAAAATCTTAGAAGTCGAATTTCATATCTAAATGATGAAAATTTTCATCATTAGTTGAAGAATAAGTATTAAAATTTAAAGCAAACTTCATTCATAAGGTAGTTATACAACTGCTTTAGCGGATCTTATGGAGTCATGTCTTCAACACACGTGGCCAGCACTGCCTACTCTCTCTCTCTCTCAAATTTTCTGACTCACCTACATCTGTAAGACTGCGCATCTTCACTCTTTATGGTAGTCTCAATATTAGTTTCTGTAATTGCCTCCGTGCTTCTATAACACACACTTTCTCTGTAACAGTCTTGACCAGGTTACTTAGCTGACTCCGGCAGCATCTAACTAAACTAAAGCACGACAACATCTGCTATGAGGACTCCTACCATTGCACATGTTAGGCACAAATCAAACTTCAAATGTCAAAGCAAACACATATTCAAATGTAAATTCTAAAATAAGTTGAAACGCAGCTGGAAAGCAAATGAGTTATTAACAGTATCTCAACAAACTAAATGTGATACTAAAAAAGATTTCCAAAATGCCTTAGCAAAATTCAAACGTCACTTCAAATAAATCTTAATTTCAAAATAGCATAGCAAGAATTACTATTCAAGTCACGTCAAGTTTGCAAGACGTCAGTCCTACCAATAAGCTGAATTTGGTGTTACTAACCTGCTGTGTGGATTACTTTCGCGATCTGTACTTCTCCACATCTGATTTCATTCCTTCTTCAACGAATGATAACGAGAACTGTGGTAATCATTGTCGAAGCACACACAGTTAAGCAGAAAGTGATGTACCTTGGACCATCTTAAACTGGGTGTCTTGCTTATTCTTCTATTTTTAATATACAACTTTGAAATCTTGAAGGATTTGTTTAATGACTTAATCGATGTCTTCTATTCTTATTTTTGAATTCGGGATAAAGACATCTGCAGAACTGGATTACATCACGTATCTATCTTCAAATTGCAATCATTTAAGTATGCAACATCCTCACATTTAATGAAAGTCGTCTTCTTGGAATTAAAAGCATAAATGAAACTATGTTAGTGATCCTAATTTCTTTGAATTTGCACTTCCTGAAATCAGCATGAGTGGATATCCTGAATGTGTATAAGACTGCATAAGCAAGTGATTTTTTGCTTGGTAATTATATTTAATTGATTTTGCATCACAAATCGTATAGTTGAAATGTTTTCTTGACTTCTGATATGAATATGTATCTTCTTGAAAAAGAAGTTCTGCACGTTCAGCATCCATTATTTTCACATATTTGCAACATAAGTAGGAAACAGTAAAATATAGCAGTAGGCTAGACCTTATAGTATTTACTGATAGTAATTCTTTAAGCCCTCGGTAGTTAGGTAGCTCTAAGAAAAGGATAGAGTAAGTGTATTAGTTCAATGGGGAATATGGGGTACGTGTTATGTTTTAAGTTTTATGTTAGTAATTATTTCTTATAAGTCTTTCAATGGTAAATTTGCAGTGACTTTTCCTTGAGAAGCTGTTACTAAACTATTTACAAAGTCCTGTAGTTCGTCTCAACTCTCTTTACTTCTTTTTTAAGGGTGATTAACAGTAAAAATTAAATTCATGCTCTGGAAACAATTTTGACGTTACTTTCTAAAATCATTTGATATTTGTCTTAACATTTCTTCTTTGTTCTTCAGGTCTGCTAGTTGTTGTGTACCTCTTATATTTGCTTTGACGTCTGGCATTTCCATATTTATGTCTTTTACTTGTTCTTCGAGGAAATTTTCCCTTGAAAAGATAGCAGTTAAATTTGGTTAAAAATTCCAAATATTACTGACAAACCTCCTGAAATAATAGTAGCTATAGATAGTCTTCTCTTAGCTCTTGTTTGTTCTCACATGTATAATTCTTTTTCTATTTCTGGAAGTGTGTCTTTATCATATTCCGCAACGAGGTTTCTGTACCCAAAGCCTTAGGTACAGTGGCGCTTAGGTTTCAACTTCTTTATAACTTGTATTTCTCTTTTCTATTGGTAGTTACCCTGTCTTTCAATTGAAAGACCTGGGTGCAGTCCTGATTTGAGCTACAGAAATTTATTTCTGTTCCACACTTGATTGTGTTGATTATTTCTATAATTTTCTACCAGAGAGATAACAAATGAAATGATGCCACTGGGTCACTTCTGCTGAGTCGGGGAAGTTATGGAAAACATGTTGGTATGTGAGGCAGTTAGCTCACAGGTAAAGCTCCTTGTGTACAGTGGTAATTTAGTTCCAACTTTTATGACTATGTATGGCTTGGTTGGTGTGCAGTCTCTTGCCTTTCAATTGAAAGACCTATGTTCGATCCTGATGTGAGTCAGAAATTACCATTTCCATATAATAAAGTGGAACATCTGTATTTTTGTCCGCTATAGAATCCGAACCACTAGACAGACCCAGATAAAATTTTGCACATGGCCCCTATGTCACCCCAGAAAGGTTGTACCTCAAAATCAAATCCCTTGCCCATGACAGATACAAATTGGTCATGAGCAAAAACAAATGAAATTTCGTTTTTACCGAGCTGTCTAATCTTTTCCTCAGTAACTTTATGGGAGTCACCAGTATCTTGGATGGAAAACCACCACCTTTTCCGTTGGTGGTGTCATTAAACTCCTCCCACAATAATCAATTTAGTACCTCCAAAAAATTAAACAGATGTGTTTGACACTATTAGAATTACTTTCATTTAGTCATAAAGCAATAATTTACAATATAACTTCTCTCACCATATTCAGTTGTCTTAATCCTCGCCATAAAAAAAAAAATAGTAACAGAACAACGTTTCTGTGAAAGAATCTAACCCCCTCATTAAAAACTCAATCACGGCCCAAATGACCACATTTTTTCAGTGCGTTCATCTTGAGCCAAAACGTATCTAATTTATACCATGCCAATAAAATACAAATTCTTGGCACCATGTATCACTGTCATCATATCTAAAGTACTTCCTAATCCAAGAAAAAAATCTTCGTAGTTACGGGCACGACTCTGGAGATCAAGAACTAGTTCATTGTCAAGACGAAACAAATCCATCACCATCTGTGCATGCGTATTAGCAGACCAAATGCTTCCGTGACAGACGCCCCCCTTCATTAAAAATTTACTCCCGACAAAATTACCACTTTTTTTTAGTGTTCATCTTAACAATATGTATCTAATTATGCCCTGCCAATGAAATAGCAGGTTCTAAGTAAATTCTTTAGGTATTAACATCATCACGCCTGTGTACTAATCTATTAAAATTTTGGTAGTAATGGGAAATACTTCTGGAGATAAAGAACTATCATTCATTTTATTTACCCTACAACAACAAAGTCCTCAATAACATTAACCTTTATCAGAATTTATGTGAATTTTGATCATAATTTATGATAATTATTAATATAAATTTTTATTACCTTGATAAAATCAACATTGAATCAACCTGTATTGATAATTTCTATAAGACGAAACGAAACAAATCCATAACCATACGTGGATGTGTATTAACTACTGGTTTAAATCCGACGTGCACGATGTACGTCGTTTCATTTTTTTTTATTCGTTCAAATGCGAATTTCCTTATTAATTAGTTAGTTCTTTCTTCGTTTTTACTTTCGGAATTCGTTATAGTGCAATAAAGATAATTATAATTGGAAATCTTTCCGAAAAGGCATTTGCAGAATTTACGTTTATGGAGGTAAATGCATATGATGCAAATAGGAATTAAAATTAAGAAACTGCAACTGCTGCAATCTGAGGAACGTCGGTATGTTGTTCTCTGGTGGAGTGCTGTAAAGAATGTTTGCCACTGCAAACATTCATCCTTTCTCTCTCTCTCTCTTGCTAGCTTTCTCCATTTCAACAGATTAGTAAGCGCCCAGATATATATATATATATATATATATATATATATATATATAAGAGTTATATATATATATATATATATATATATATATATATAAATATATATATATTTTTTTTTTTTTCACGGCGTGGGTTTGGGAAGGTATATATTTAGTTCTAATCACAAATTGAACGTCAATCTGGACCGAATTTGGCCACACACATAAAAAGAAGTAAGTTAACAGTTAATTTAAAAGGGAATTCTGACGGAAAAGCAGTTTTCGCTAATTAATTATAATTACACAGATCAGAAGGATATTACACAGCAACTCCTCATCAGCTCCTTGGCACTGCTCTTACCTTAGTTCACAAATCAAATAGTGCCAATAGCAAATAAGTTATGATCTATGACAAAATCTCTCAAGATAGAAAATTAATCTTACGATGAGAATAATCACAGAATTGTAAAGAACCTCTAAAATTAGTTACCGTACATATACATGAACTCTAGCCACGGCAGCATATAAATCTTCAGATATTAATCTTGAAGAAATCTTCCACGTAGGGAGATCGGGAATTGACACCGTGGACAAACAGGTAGGCACACAGCATCACAAATTGCATGAATACGCTTACGTTACGTGAACTGAAAAATTAACCACTTCACTTATTGTCTCAGAAGCTCCAAGGGGCGTGAATATTAGAAAGCATGAAAATTATAGTGGAAGAATGGGCGTCGTAACAAACTTCAAATCCAACTGTACCTTTTCCAGCAGGATGTGATGTCTTGATGTGAAGACCAGACTTTGTAATTAAGGCAAGGGATTTTTGGTGAGCACAATAACAAAGGTGGGCTAGGGCAGAGGGAGGGTGGTCGGAGACCGACCTGGCAAGGATTCTGTTCTGAGTCTGGCTGATAACGGAATGCTGTTTGACCCTTATATAGCTTTTCATCTCCCGCCTTCCAGCCTTAGTCCCAGTGAGGGCGATAGTCCGTTAACGTGCCAGCTTTTGCCCCACGTCTTGTTGATATCCACAAATACAGGTGCTGGAGTAGGGAGATGAAACGACAGTACCCAAGGGAAATTAAAGTCAGACAGTAGTGGGATAATAGGCAAAGATAGAAGGTTGGAGATTCTTCATAGAGACTGCGAGGATTTAATTAGCGCTAATGTCCGGAGGTGATATTACCGCTTCCCTGTTCCTCTGTCTGGGTGGTCTCCTTGCAACTCACCGTATTCTACGTTAGGTTTCAAGTTTAATTTTAGTTTTAAATACGTGGAGCTTTCACATGCTCTTGTAATTAACAATTGCACGTTACCACTCCCCGCATTGAAAGACATTTTACGCCTTTTTCAGGCATGAATGTCGGTTTAGCTCTATGTTTTAAAAGTAACTTCTCTCTCTCTCAACCTCAAAATCCCAAAATAATGTGTAATGTAAAACAGTCATACGTCTGCTTACAGTGTAAGTGTGCGTTAAGTTATCATTAAAAGGTTACTCTACTGAATTCAATTTACTACAAATTAACTTCAATGACAATTCAGTTATAACTAAATTGCAAGTTGTATATCTTCAGTATTCTATAAGCAAGTATGTACAGACTTCCTAACTAGACATTTAAATTTGTCCCTAGCTATTTTGATTCATAAAATAAAAACTGTCCCATGTTGGTATATGGTTTCATTAAATAAAAACTCTATTCCTTTGTTATATGGACACTTCTGACTTGTTTACTGATCGTCTGTCAGTTTTCCATCGCTTATTTGTAAATAATTAAACAGTAAATGGCCAGTTTTTTGGTGCCTTGCACTGTGCCATTGCATCTGCATAGCAATTGATATAGTAAGTAGTATGGTCTAAGGTTAAAGGACATACCATAATGTATTAAGAGGTAGAAGGTATTAGCTGTAGGGATTAAAATACCACAAATAACAGTATAATGGACAAATAGGTCACAGTTAATATTCAGTATCCACTTGGCTAAGTTAAAATACAAACAATTTTACCCTAGTGCAAGGGTTTTAGGCTGATCATGCAAGCAATTGCATGAAAGGAAGAGTCAATAACTTACAGGGCCAGTGGACCTGGTTTATGGCACTCTGTATTGGGCAGAGTGTGATGCAAGGTAAAAGTTTGTCATTATAAGGCATAAAGGGAGGTAAACAAAGTTTAATTTTAAAATTTGGAAAAACATTACAAACTACAGTTCCAGAATTACACAGTTACAGAATTACAAGAAGAGAATAATTTACCGGTTACATAGAAAGAGAATAAAGGAGTGACTTGACATCCGACTCTGGTATGAGTGCCAAATTTCACAAGTGAGGGTGGCACTGTGCCATATAGGTACTAGTGCCAGGAGAGCTCGAGGCTCTTGGCTACCTGGAGATTCCATGCCTTTGGTTTTTCTTCTTCAGCCTTCTTTTAGACTGGTGTTTTAAGTCTGCAGGAGGAGTCGGTGAAGCTGAATCTGAGGAAGGTACAGTACTGGGGTTCCATTTCCTCCTGCTGTTACGACTGTTGAAGCATTGACAGTGCCAATAATTTCTACTATCTGCCAGCACATTTCTTTGATTTCTGCGGCAAGCTGAGATATGTCTGAATTTTCCATCAAGACATTATTTTCCAGAGCCTGGGACGTAGATAAAGAAGTTTTCATGGGTGTGAGGGGTTCGCAGGTTACGATGACCAACTCAGACACGGGTTGCAAGGCTGCATCGGTGGGCAAGCTTCCACTGAAATCACAGGAATCCAGAATGTACCCTAGTAAATTTCAGGCTGGCTTTCTTTCCAGCACCAGTAGCAGGGCCAGGCTGGGTGAAGAGAGGGGGCCCAGACTGGGATCTCCCTAAGGAGAGTTATAGGTGGCTCTGGCTTTGGCACTAAGGCAGGGCAAGGCACAGGACTTGAAGTTGAACTTGGCTCTGGCACTGTCATTAAGTCAGGGCCAGGTGCAGGATTTACATTGGAAGTTGGCACAACATCCTGGTCGGATGGAGCATGGCACTGCCCAGGGAACTCGGTGGCACTGGCAGTGTTTTTGAGGCAGTTCTGTGTAGACTACATGTCCCTTTTGGAGATTGTGAGAGGTCAGAGCCTCTAACTTGACTTCAGTTCAGTGGAGACAGGGCATCCTGTCTCAGAAGGAGATCATACCCTCCAGGGATGTGCTGGGCAACTGCAAGAGTGCAGATGCAAGTTCAGTGAGGCCTAGTGACCCTCAGACAAACTGTTATTAAAATCGTTTCCACATAGTTGATGCTCTCAAGAGTGGTAAGTTTATGGTTTTCAATTTTTACTCCGTAGGGGTTCTTGTCCTCCTGTATAAGGGAGATTTGCACTTCAGTGTTCTCAAATGCTTGGACCTGGCTTGCGTGGTAGTGACCTCGAGAGGATGCTACAAATATGGGACCTTTGGCTGGTGGGCCAAGGGATGAATTGGTGACCGTCAGAGCAATGGAGGGAGTTGTTGTTTGGCCAGGGCAATGTTTCCAGAGGGAGGAGTGCCTATAAACCTTACAGGCCGTGCAAAAGACCTTACTAAAATCTTTGCTACATGCTGATGTAGGTTGTGGAGTTTGCTTAGGTTGGTCAGGGGATGGCTTTGAAGTGGTTCTTCTTTTAAAGTGGCACTGAGATTCCAAGCGCCCTTTCTTTTTGCAATGAGTGCAAACGGGAGTTTTAGTAAGTAGCCCATTCATGGTTGGGCTGGTGTTGAAGTATGGTGATTAGGTAGTAATCTCTGCCCATAGTACTTATGTTGGTAATGGTGATTTTCCCAATCATTGGGCTAATCTACAACTCTCAACAACAGTTGTAGGCCACTTTCATTATGTATAGGTAGTCAGTGCACTCAGAGTGTAGTAGAAGTAGTCTTCCACTTGCATATGCTTTGAGAGTTCCTCATAAGTTTTGACATTAAGGGCAATAGTGTCTGTCTTTGTGATATACCCAGTCCATCCAGATTGACCTATGTCCTCAAGGGATAGTTGAGGTAGAGCCAAGAGAGTGTCTGTCACTCACTACCAGGGCACACTGGTGATGGACACTGCTGTGAAACTCAGCATGGGGTTCAATATCAACTAAACTGCAAGTTTAGTATCCCAAATGCTATCTAATCAGCCCCAAAGAAATTAGATAGTTGCACCTGAACTGACAGGATGAGCCAGTGAGGGAGAGCCGAGCCAAGGATGACAGGGGCGTTAACATCATCCTGATGGTATACACATCGCACAGGATTTAAATGATACTGGATGAACGATTGGGTAGGTGTAGGGCAACAGCTCGAATCTAACTGCATCCCATACATGAAAGTGAGCAAAGTGGTGAAAGGATAAACCCTCAACCAGCTCCACTTTAGTTCAAAGTATCTTATCACGGATGCCAAACGAAAATGAAAACTGACTGGAGTAAATTTTGTCTTTGTCAAGAGGACAAAAGTGATGAAATGCTACTTTCATCCCTTAGCTTATTTCAGGGAAAACAGGACTCTGCTGGATATGTTTTTATTTCAGTTCAATACAAGATGAGGAAGTGATGATAACTGCTCAAGTAGGTAAACAAAAAAAAAAAAGCCTGTGCTTGTTTCCAGAGCCTGTGCATGAATTTTTATTTTAAGTTCAAGTAAATTATAGTTGACTGAGATACTTCACAGTTTTCATTTTCATTTTTATTTTATTCAGACTCATTATACTTATATATATATATATTTATATATATATATATATATATATATATATATATATATATATATATATATCGTTATAAACTGGGGCTTGGTTGGGGAGAGAATTGGAACAATTTTCTGATAATTACTGCCAAGGAACCAAGTGAGCCCGAGTTTATAAACAAAAGGAAGGTATTTGAAACTTACCTTAGATTTTCCTGGATTTACAAGTAAATGTTTAAGGTCGCCATTTGAAATTAGACTTCCTTTACAATTAAAAGGGGTTTATTTACAGAGACTAGGCAAGTATGCAAGGAGACAAAACAGAATGCAAATTGTAACCAATAGACAAGCTCATTAATTATATACAGTGAGCATTAATGCAGACATTGGCAAGCAAGCAATTTAAATATGGAGGGGCCAAGGTACAATCATCCCCGGTTATAATAATAACTCGGTTAGGTTAAAATTACATTAAATCGTCTCTTATGGTAATTCTTTAAGAAGGGTGAGCTCCAGGGTAATGGAATCAGTTAATGTAAATGTTCTGTGGGGCCAGCAACGGACATCTGCAATCGGGCTGTGACCAGGAATGGTTTCAAAATTTGAATGGCAGTCAGGCTTAGCGGACACAGATTGGTAACGGAGCAGATGATATCTCCCCTGTAAGAGAGGTTGAGTTAACACCACACGAAATGTCAGAAATGAAATCTCCCTGTAAAATATTACACAAATGCACGTTCTTAAATAATAAACATTACGTAGCCCAAAAGGTAATTATAAGAAATCACGTAATCATGTCTTTGAATAGTAAGTGACTGGGCTCGGGTACAATGAACACGTGTTGCCAACACACAAAGAGAAAACTTCAACACTTGTATCACTTAGACTAATTTGGCCTTAATTTACACTGGGGAAGGGATAACTGGATATTTATCACTGGATCTTTTACTTGATTTCAAGGCACGTTACGGGGTGAGATACGGGATGCCGAAGCAGGACACTTAACAAAGGGGAATGCTTTGTGGAGGAAGGAATTGAAGTTTAAAGGAATGGAAAATTTAAGGGTTTTCAGGGAGGAGGGAAAGGGCTGGCTTACTGACTACTTGCAATCCACGAACCTGGTCTAACAATTGTAGGCGCCAAACAATTGACTCAGCCGTTCGTCGAAAGGTAGTTTCAACCAGCGCAGACTGGAGAGGAACGCATAGCATGCATCCCCGACAAAGTAAAGGGAGTCTCTCACGAATGCATCTCCCGGGCGGCGAAGAATGTGTTGTTTGTTGACATGTAGGCCGATTGGACCTGAAAAAGTCATACAGGCAGCAAAAAAGCAGAGGGAAAGGATCCTTAAATATTAATTACTTAGAGGTTAAGGTCCTACCTGGCAGCTAGCCCCACTATGCCCATTAAGCTTTCCCACCTAACTACTCCCACATCGCGTGATGGGTGTGAAAAAGGGGTTCCCATTGTTTCCCCTGATCAGGCGATTGGGTGGGGTGGGGCGAAGGGAGGCCTATCTGCTACAAACTGGTACTAACAGCTATTATCTGGTTCAAACTACGCTTGTTTCCTCCCTCGCCTGCCATATTTCCCTGCCCCGACAGTCAAATGAACAGCGAATTGCATTTCAAAATTAATAATGCACTGGCATCTAAATGAGGGAGGGATATATCCTTGAATATATATATATATATATATATATATATATATATATATATATATATATATATATATATATATATATATATATATATATATATATTTACACATATATATATATATATATATATATATATATATATATATATATATATATATATATATATATATATATATATATATATATATATATATATATATATATATATATATATATATATATATATATATATATATATATATATATATATATATATATATATATATATATATACACACACACAAACAAATAGTCCCACAGAATAAAGTGAATAAAAAAGTATCACTGAAAATTTTAAAAAAGTATCACTTATATGTGTTTTTTTCTAAATAAACAGAACTATATAATATATGGTCTATATATATATATATATATATATAAAAAAATATGTGTGTCTGCACATGAGACCCAAGTGCACACACACATACACATTATATGTATTTTTATTCAGTATTTTTATTCAGTATATATATATATATATATATATATATATACATATATATATATATATATATATATATATATATATATATATATATATATATATATATATATATATATATTATAATATATATATATATATATATATATATATATATTATAAGGTTTATAATACATGAAATCATTTTACAAATATCATACGTGTCTCTGTGAAAATTTTGAATTTTTGCTTGCAGATTCGTCATTCGTTGTGATGATATGATTTAAAATGTCTTTTTCTTGCAGATAAATTGTGTATTATGTAATCTTAAAATGTTTTGATATGTTTTTTCGATTTGTTTAATATATCGTGTAGTATATTAAAATTGTATACTGGGTGTTATGGACTTGAACTCTTAACGTGTTGTAGAGTGAGAGAGAGAAATTTTTTTTTTGAATCATCATCACTTAGCATTTCCTATATTTGCACAGGTGGTTGGTGTGAAGGATGTCAGGCGAGGGCCTCTTGTCTCATCTGTCGAGTTGACAGCCAGTCGGCAAATTGCCTGTTACACATTTAATCTGTGTGCCTATTCTGAAATCATTGTCTTTCCCTATGCTTATTATGTTTCCATAATCTTGAGTAGAAAGAATGAGGAACAGAGAGAGAGAGAGTGAAGTTGACATGCTGACAGCTGCCCAAGAATTGGTCCAGAATCACTTCTCTTTATTTGTTCAGGCGGTTTGATTGAACAGGGATGATGTCAATCATTGATAAGAGCTCTGGCATATCTCCTTCTGAGCCTTAGAATTCCATGTGTGTATACTGTACATGTATACCTGTATGTATAATGTATGTACACTTTATGTATCATGTATTCTGGGAGGGCTTGAAGGTAAAAGAGCAGTACTGAACCAGAAACAGTCAGTCAGGAAAAGGGGTTCCTGGGATAAGCTTCTCTCACTCTCTTTCTCTCAATTACTGTTATACTGGCTGCTCTCCTGTTTGCAAAAGCTTTGTTAAACTCAACCAAGAAGTGTATACATTTTGTAAGAGTGATCTAAGTTATTTATATTGTGCAAGCATTGTGGAAAGTGTATAATGGTGCAACACTTGTAAGGTAATGTGATGTTCACTAGTTTTATATTATGTTAAGAGATAAAGTGATGCTTTAGGTAAAAGAGAGTTATTATTTTACTAAGAGGTGAGTGTACTCTCTTTAAAAGTGAATACTCGTGTTGATCTCTATTATCAATGCTTTAGTTATTCAATTTTATGTCTACAATTTCTGTGAGTTCTAATATGTCTTGCTGCTAATTATATATCATTGTGTATGTCATTGTGACTTAGCAGTGATGTCTTTGAGAAAGTCTTAGAAAGACGTGATTTTAACCTTTTTTAAAAAGTGAAGGTAACCTTTTGAAAGATTGATATAATCTTTAAACATATTTTTGTCTTAGTGAAATGGCTGTTGGTATATTTCCATTTTTGCATATCATTCTTATATGTCTGTGTTATCATATTACTCTAATTTTATAATTGGTGTTTTACAAAGTTTTGTGCTGGTGATTACTTAGCATTTTGTTAGGGCATATTTATTATTGAGATTTCAGAGAATACTTATATGGATTCCAGTCAGTAATATTTTGGTGAACACTTGTGTTGAGTTTAGTTAATCAGGTATATGTTTAAAACTTAAGTGAAAGTTAAGGGTATGAATCTTACTTAACCAAATTGCTTTTTTAATAAATTAAAGTTTTGTGAATTAAACTTGATTAAGAAATACTTAAATCTTACACTGTTGTCAGATAACAGTAAATCTTTTTGAGATTATGAACTCTGCATATAACTTTTGAACTTAGAAATAAGTTTGTTTGCTTAAAGTTTTAAAAGCACAGCGTTTCATTTTGGCCACCAGTAATTAGAGAAATTAATGAATGTGTACAAGGTAAGTGATATATATGTTTGTTCACCTGAGACTTATCTAGGTGAAAATTTAATAGAACCAGGGAAACCGTTATAGTGTTTGTTGAAGATACCCATTTTCCACTAGTCTGTTTATAGCTTATTAGTTGTTACCTTACCCACAACTTGATAAAGAAACATCGATTTTTTCAAGTGATAAGTAAGTTTTATGGGATCACTGTACATTTAGAGTATTCAGTCTTAATATTTTTGTTATGAGGTTTCAAGTATCTGGTTGAAGTGAGGTAACTTTTGGTGTTATTATTTGTGTAATAACAAGGTGCTTGATCACTTCGTGAATATATATATATATATATATATATATATATATATATATATATATATATATATATATATATATATATATATATATATATATTGAATAAAAATAAAAATACATATAATGTGTATTTGCGTGTGTTTGCACTTGAGACCCAATTATATAATATTGTGTTTGTTTAAAAAAGACACTCAGCGATACATTTTTTAAATTTCACTTATACCATTTCAGATGATGATGAATCTAGCCATCAGAGCTGCTGAAGCCAGCTATGAACTAAACACCTGTAAGGGGCCTGATGGTTGCTTCTGATAATTACCTTGTCATTCATAAAATATTAATTTATGTTGACTGAAATATTTACCATCATTGTAAGTAAGGAATGTTCGATCTACTTACGTAAAATTTATTACATTTGATTAAACAGAAAATATGTTAACTGACTTTTGAAGACAGAGGAGGAGAATGAGAAACTCTAAAAATTATTCCTGGTTCTATTTCATCACATCTAAAACGGTGGTAGTTGTTATCTTATTGCTGAGAAATTTAAATAACACTAGAATAAACTTTCAGCTTTCCAATGGTGTCACTTTAATGATCATAAAAATTACATGGGTAAAATTAGAAAGGATTTTGTGGAAACTTCCAATGTGTCTAACTCTTCAACTGTTCACCATGGAGTATATGACCAAGACCTGAGCATAAACAATTGGGTCAGCCCATCTGGACTGGAAAGGGTTAATTCCCTCCACCATCTCCAGCACCCTATCGTACAAGGAAACCATCATCTGGACTAAGGTAATATACTAGAATAAGGTTTCTTAGTCAGTCATGATTCCTGTTATTTCTCTGATTTTAATTTATTTTCCATTGTGCGATCACCTTCAGTAATTTGTGTTGGAGCATTAAGTGTTAACGTAATTATGAATTTAGTGTTGGGCTCAGTTATTTTGGCACCATCTGTGCATTCCCTCAGTTCCCTTTGAGCTTCTTATTATTCTTGGAAGTAACCATCTTGCATATATTGCAGATAGGCCTCAACTGTGGAATCACTCGTCTCTATCCCATGTGCAGTACCCCTTCTACCCCCTCTCCGATGTTTCCTGTTATGAAGACATCATCGGCGTAGAATATTTATCTTGTGTAGGATTTATTCATTTAGGAGGCCCTTATTATTATCTGCCCAATAATTCATCATTCTTCTGATCTGTGTTTGTTTATGTAAATATAACTAGTTAAGAGAACCCTTCAGTTTACGTAATCCTCCATCACATGAAGAAGGCCTTAAGCCAATGTATTTTCCCCTGTTTGTTTGTCTTCAAAGTTGCCCTAATATTTAGTCCGATGTGTAATAAATACAGTAAATTTCTCGACAATGTAAAGAACTTCCTGCGTTCATCCGTTGCCACCTGTGGAATCAAGTAAGTATTCCTTGGACATTCATAGCAATATATATATATATATATATATATATATATATATATATATATATATATATATATATATATATATATATATATATATATATATATATATATGACCATATATATACTATATAATAACTATGAATGATATATATATAATAAATATATATCTATATATATATCCCTCTGACATATATTCTTTATACTATACTATATATCCTATGTCTCTATCTATATCTCCTAAAACCCACTTACTCTGTCTCTATTATATATACTATCCTAAATATTATCCAATATATATATATATATATATTGGTATATTGATGTCTTACCCCATAGTATTCTATTTCCAGACCGTATATATATATCAAATATATATTATGATAAATTATAAATTTCTAATCTACGGGTACAACCAGCCACATTTCACAGGCAGAACCATATATCTGTTTCATATAAGCTAGCTCCCAACCAGGTAACCCCCTGTGGTGCTAGTGAATGACAACTTAAACAGTGCTGATTTCTCTCTCTCTCAAATCATATGTATGACAAGTATGGATGACTTACCTCTCCTTGTTTCTCTAGTTATTCTCTTTCCATAAACACACACATGTCTCTCTCCTCTTTCTTCTCCATAAAACCCATTTATACTCTGTCTCTCTCATTTATATATGTCATATATATTTCCAACCCCCACCCCCATTGGTGCCATTGATGTCTATACCCATAGTATTCTTTTAGACCGTATATATATATCAAAATATAGTTATGATAAATTCATAAAGTTTCTAAGTATATATATACAACCAGCCATATTCATAGGCAGAACCAACTATCTGTTTCAGGAAGCCCTTCCCCACCCCAACCCCTTATATGCTAGTGATGCCTTATATATACAGTGCTGATTTCTAGATAGTAAATCATATGTATAACAAGTATGGATGAATTACCCCATTGTTTCATATATTATTCTGGCACATAAACACACACATACAATATATATATATATATATATATATATATATATATATATATATATATATATATATATATATATATATATATATATATATATATATATATATATATATATATATATATATATATATATATATATATATATATATATATATATATATATATATATATATATATATATATATATATATATATATATATATATATATATACACATACATATATATATATATATATATATATATATATATATATATATATATATATATATATATATATATATATATATATATATATATATATATATATATATATATATATATATATATATATATATATATATATATATATATATTATTTACGAATTTCCCTGGTGTTATGTGATTTTTAGAGATTTTTACTGGCTGGCAACAGAAACTTTACTTAATTGGCCTTGGAGTTTGGAGTTCTGACTTGCGTAAAAGGAAATCATAAAAAACAAAGAACAAGGGATGATTTTAGGAGCTGAAGGCTCTACTTCATAAGGAAATGTTACTTAAACACTTGGGATAGATTAAGGAATTATATTTACAAAAGAAAGCATTAGAAGGGAAAATGGGTAATTGAATTGTTAAAGGGCTTGTAATGCCTGAAGATCCTCCTACTGGAGTCTTGACTAAGGGCAAGGCACAGTCCAAGATGAGTCCACTTCGAATAGGTCCCTCTGCAAGAGAGATTTACACATTACACGCCAGTAAAGGAAAATATAACACAGAATATGTCTCGAGTTTGCACTGAGGGTGCCAAGGACCCAAGGAATAACTGAACACTTTACACTGGAACAGGAAACACTGCAAAAGGCACTGAACAAATGACACAAGGATGAGAAACAATACTGGCACTCGGCAACACTTCAAAAGGGCAAAGGTCATGACTGAAAAGTCTTTACTCGCACTTTACCCTAGGGGAAGCGGGTCTCTGGCGAAGGATGACGAGGGACAATCACACACGTGACATCGTACTCAGGTTCCTGGGTAGGTCCTTTCATGGATGACGGTTAAAAAGTTAAGTATACCTTAGTTTAACCAGACCACTGAGCTGATTAACAGCTCTGCTAGGGCTGGCCCGAAGGATTAGACTTATTTTACGTGGCTAAGAACCAACTGGTTACTTAGCAACGGGACCTACAGCTTATTGTGGAATCCGAACCACATTATAGCGAGAAATGAATTTCTGTCACCAGAAATAAATCCCTCTAATTCTTCATCAGCCGGCCGGAGACTCGAACTCGGGCCCAGCGAGTGCTAGCCGAGAACTCTACCGACTCGTCCAACGAGGAACTCGTGGATGACGGTAGTACTGGGTTCACGTCAGGAGTCTCGTGTGGACATCTGGATGGAAGGCTGGGGGGTGACCTCTCAGCGTCTTGTATCACTCGCCCATGTGTATGGCTAACTGTTAACTGCTAACTGCTAACAGCCCAACTGCATACTGTCCTGTGACTGACTGCCTCCCCAACTAACTGACCAACGACTACTCGAGATGTCTCCTGTCCTTCTCTTTTTAAGGCCTCGGCTGAGTGTCCTGACCGAATGCAAAGATTGGCAAGCATGTACAAAAGATGTGTCATTTGCCCAGGTGTTCAGCCATCTGGTTGCCTCTTCCCAGGGATTCTGTGAAAGGAAAGAAAATTCAGCAGCTTAATCTGCCTTTAGAAGGTTGTTTTAAGCAGCTTAGTTGGGCTAAGCTGCTTAAGGGAGTGGCACCCAGCCTCTCATCTTTGCCCCTTTCGACCGTGTCATCTAAATGTCTGTTTCAGGTAAAGGAAGGGGACAGATCGAACTGTTGACATCTAGGTTCTACTTTCAATAAACTAAGTGCAAATTATATATATATATATATATATATATATATATATATATATATATATATATATATATATATATATATATATATATAAATATATATATATATGTATGTGACTATGTGCATGTATGTATACAATGAGCGTGCAAACAATTCCAATTAGAAATTAATTTTTATCAAGTAGTCAGATGGAAACCCAAAAACCAGCGACGGACCAGGACTGTGACGCACTAACGAAATCGGCCACACGGAGGATTTCGTTTTTCATACTTCGATTCGTTTTCCAAAACGCACTTTAACTTCTGCATACATAAGCAGAATCACGAGATTCACAACATTAACATAGCGACAAATAATAAATAACATTTTAATCACCTCCATTAATCCTGATGTGATAAAAGCTCCTGAAGCCAAAACGACACACGGTCAACATGGCAGAGGTGGGTGGAACTAAAAACACTCTTTTCCTCTTTGACGGGAGATGTTATTCCCCTTTTGTGGCCGATTTTTAGCATATTCCTGATTGAACTTTCGATCAGCATATGTTCTTAATTATTGTAAAAAAATTCCTCAGTACTGAAAAAGGTGTAAGTGAAAAAAAGGATGTAGCTTTCTGATTATATATATTTACCAAGCTCAATTATTCCCAAAAAAGTTATATACAGTATACATCGGAGAATGCTACTCTTATCGATGGATGAGAAAAATATATACAAAGTGATGTGAGCTGGTATACATGCGTCTCAATTGGTAGATTAATTTTTTATCAAGTAGTCAGATGGAAACCCAAAAAATCTCGGACCCTGCCCAGCGTACGGAGGATTTCGTTTTTTCATACTTCGATTCTTTTTCCAAAACGCAGGAACTGGTGAAGATAAGCAGAATCAAGATTCACAACATTAAATAGACAAATAATAAATAACATTTTAACAATTACCTACGACTGCTAAAGCTACTGAAGCCCATATATTCAAACTAAAAACTCTTTTCCTCTTTCTTTCCTTTTCCCTTTAATTTTTCAGCATATTCCAATTGAACTTTTGCAGCATATGTTCTTAATGGTTGTAAAACCTCAGTACTGAATAAGTGTTTGATAATTAGTTACTGACATATTTACCAAGCTCAATTATTCAAAAACCGTTATATGTAATTTAGAATGCTACCAATCGATGGATGAGAAAAAACGACAGAGCAGAGCTGGCAGCGTCTCTTAAGTTATATTGTGGTTGTTTGCGGAATGAGGCACCTCGGGGAAAGAGGACTCGTTCACGCGTGTGTTACTGGAACAGGATGGTGAAGAAAGGGTATCAAAACACTTCAAAAGACAGCAAACACGGAACAATACACTCTGCTACTACCATATATTCAAAGAATATTTCCTTTGTGGGGTGGGTTAAGAAGATTCAATAATAAGAGGTTAGAAGACGAATTTTGATAATTAGCGAAAGGAAGGAGTCAGGGAACCGAGGTGTAATTTAGAATTACCAACTGAAAAAAGATCGAGTACGTGGGCTATGCTAGCATTTTACATATGGCAAATATAAAAATTATAAAAAGGTGGGGGTGATAAATGTTGCTCACACACACACACACACACACACACACACACACACACACACACACACACACACACACATATATATATATATATATATATATATATATATATATATATATATATATATATATATATATAGTAATATTTATAAATTTTTTATTGCTATCGCTCTATCAACAACCACCCCCGCCTTTTTTATAATTTTTATATCTGCCAAATGTAAAAATGCTATCATAGCCTACGTATTCGATCTTTTTCAGTTGGTAGTTCCAAATAATTCCAAATTACACCTCGGTTCCTTAACTCCTTCCTTTCGCTAATTATCAGAACTCGTCTTCTAACCTCTTATTATTAAATCTTCTCTACCCATGGATGTGTATATATATATATATATATATATATATATATATATATATATATATATATATATATATATATATATATATATATATATATATATATATATATATATATATATATATATATATATATATATATAAATATATTCTTTTTCATGTTTTATACTATATCTAACCAGGGGTATGTTGAATGAGCTTCATCATTCTTTTTCACAAAAGTGTTTTTGCATACTAAACGAAATGTATGTTGAATGAAGTCAAAAGGAAATCAATGAAAAATGCTGAGAAAAAATTTATTTTAC
>NC_089783.1:7029281-7056781 GCF_040412425.1 Macrobrachium rosenbergii | reverse complement strand
GAACCGAAACACAGTCTAATTATTACATGGAATGCTGAAGGCTGAAGGAGTAATGTCAGGATATGTTCAGTTAAATTACCGACAAATTTGAGGGTCTTGCACAATGCAAGGGGGAAAAGGAAATGAAATGAGGTAAGAGTAATAGATAAATGACTGAACACTCTCCGCCGCACAGTACCTATAGTCTTTTAATGAAGCTCCTTGGTTGTAGAAGAAAATGGCTCTCAGACGCGTGGGATCTTCTACACATGGCACTTCAGCTCCATGTTAAGGTGATCGCCCTGAGGGAGAGATTGAGCTAGAACTCGGATGTCATGTTTGGTGGCAGGTTACTGGGTCAGTCTACTGCTTTCTTCTGCCTCCTGACACTGGTGTCAGCCCTTACTAGACCTAGCTTTCTCTCATTTGCATGTTGGCACACCTTTGCATGAAATTAGCTAGCTGTAATAGGTAGTAGTGAACCATTAGCTAAGCGAATTCAGTCATTTGTATCGAGAGAAAAGTGTGCAATTTCTCTTTGATTAGGGCCATGGAATTTCCTAACCATGCAGTTAGGACAGGAATTGCCTCATTGGCAACTGCGTACCATCCTATCAAGACACAACAGTCAGAATTAATTCTCGCTCTTAGCTTAGCTCAACCCCACTGACATATACAGTCGACCTTAGCTTCATTAAAAAAAAAATTCTAGTCTCATAGAGTAATCATTGTCTTTTCAAGTGTTAATTAACTTCTACATACATTTGTCTATCATTTCAGCAGAAAAGATTCGTGTATTTCCTTGTGTATCTTGTAAATAAAGGAAGAACCGCATTTGTTTGTTACCAGTTGCTGCTGCCTACTCACTCACTGAGCCAGACGAGTTCATAAACAATTGCACCATGACCTTGAAAGTCAGCTGACAGATTCCCAGTGTCCGCATCTGTCAAATTAACGCAAACTTATACTCCTTCCCATCTGAGTGTTATTCATTTCTACGCACCCCTTCTTGTAAAAAGGATCACTGTCATTTCTTAACTGCAATGCAAGAGGAATTTTAGCACCTTACATTAGCTTCGCTGTTATCTTTTATTTACAAAACTAGCAACCCTTTCTGCAAAGAAAGCAGACTTTATGTATTAAATTATATGCTATGAGTTTATTCATTCTGGTGAGAGTTTTTTTTTCTTAAGCACTCCATGCTACCCACCATTGTTAGGAGGTTGTATCATCAAGTTGCATATGAGTTGATTCAGATACAACATTGTCTTTCAAATAACTGAGTGCTTCGAGTCAGCAAACCTAAAAACTTTACATGTCAGATATTAATTAATCTCTGGAATCGCATCTTTTATAAAGCCACTGTCCCGAGAGTGTTGATTTTTCACTACGCCTTAGACAAGTGAATCTACTTATTGCTTCGAGTAAAGCAAACTCATTTAACGCGCCAGCCAACCATTTTACTGGGATTTTCCAGTCTCAATCTACTTATTGCTTCGTGATATAGTAAATATAAACTCATTTAACGCGCCATATAACCATTTTATTTTCCAGTATCATATATATATATATATATATATATATATATATATATATATATATATATATATATATATATATATATATATATATATATATACCCAATTAGAAATTTACAAACTCTCATCAGTAGCCTGTGCTTAATTAATGCACTTATCGTGCAGATTTTATTTTGCGTGTTATTACACAGCTTGACTTCATGCTTGTTGTCGCCCTGGAGGTACATTTAATAGTTTTTATCTGTTCTAATGAACAAGAAAATTTATTCATTGCCGGCTCTGTCTGTGCCTGTTAAGCATTTCCTGTGTTTTATATACACCAACTTATGCATATGCCATCGTCCACTGCATGCCATTTAATTAATTGCTTTCAGCAATCAGCCTAAGCATGATTGGCTAGACTGTCGATTGCCTCATGTAAGCTTAACAGATCTTACTGTTTTCCATAACAGCCCACTGAACCTCATGAACCAATCTGCGCATTTCTGTGCCTTGCAAACCAATTAATTGCACTTATGTGGCTTTGAATTATTCAGTTCTTCGGAACTCAATCAAGTCTACATGTAAATCTCGTAGTGTGTCATATCTCTGTTTTTCAGAACCACATTGCACATTTAGTGCCAGCCATCCCTATTTCAGGGTCATTCTCATTCCAGTGGAGCCTTCTAAAGCCCACTTCCATATCTGTAATACTCTCTGCCAGTCCAGAGTGCCATTTCATTCTCCACACAATTGTTTGTGTGACCATCTTACAATTTTCAACACATTTTGGGAATCAGAGCTCACTTTAAGCATTAGCAAACATGTCTTACAATGAGTACAAAACCTTTATGGAGGTAGGGAAAAGTATGTCATTAAAAGGAAAACAGCTGATCCAATGGGTTCAGGAGCAAGTAGCTGCCACTAAGGAAGCTGGAGGAGAAGAAAGAGTATGAATTGCGGCCAGACAAGAAGAGAAGAAAAAGCACGAGGAAAGGGAGCACCAAGAGAAAGAAAAGGAACGACAAGAAAGGGAGAGGGTGTGACAAAATGAAGAAAAGAAAGGGAGAAGGAACAACAGTTTCAACTAGCCCTGAAGAAAAAGGAAGCTGAAATAGAACAATCCAAACAGGACAGTGCCATGGAACTGTCCCAACACCAAGCCGAAAATCCCACCCCAGCCTCCCCGCCTTCCATTATCTCAAATATCAGCCACCTCATGCCTAAATGGAATGAAGCAAAGCCAGATGCATGGCTAGATCATGTGGAAACCCTCTGAACCCCTCTTCTCTGAGTACAATCCAACTGAAACTGAGAAGGCCATGATTCTCGCAAAACACGTGACTGGAAAGGTCAGAACGCTTACGTTCCTTAGGAAATGGCAACAAGGGAAACCTTGACACAGTCAGGAGAATGTAGCAATCACATATGAAATTATACCTGAGTGCTGAAGGCAAAGATGGCGAGGTCTTCCCAAGGAGATCGGTCAAACATGGTCCAACTGGTCTTACAAAAAGACCCAAGCCTTGTGGCGGTGGGTCGACACTGTGGAGTGAAAAGAATTTGAGGGTATATTAATTGAATGCAGCTTGAAGACTTCCTGTCACGCTTCTGGACCTCTGGACTTATACATTGGCAAGAAGCAGCCAAAATTATTCACTGAGTGCTGCCGCATGGCTGATGTGTATGAGACGTACCACCCATCATCCAGCTCTTCAAATAGGTGCATAGTTACTCCTGACCCCACTACCATAGCTGTCTGACCCAGAAATGGACCTTCTAGGCCACTTGTATGTACTAATTTTAAAAAGGCAGGGCATTTAGAAGCCCAGTGCAAAGCTAAATGGGGAGTTATGTCAAAGTCATTGCACCCCCCCCCCCTCTATTCAGAACTCCCAGTCTACTCATACCATAACCGCTCCTCGCAGAGATTACAGTAATGTTTATTGTTCCGTATGTAAGAAATACAGACATTCCTCAAATTTTAAGGATTGCCCCAGAAAGAACAACCCCACAATTATTGTGGTAGCAGCCTCACATTCACCCACTTTAGGACCCTCAGCTGTATGCCCTATTTATGTTGCACCTCCTTGAGGCGGTTATCACACTCAACCAGTCTTGGCTTTTGAAGACACTGGAACTCAAATCTCCCTCATAAGGTGAAACAAGGTACCCTACCGGGCCATTATTGAAGAAAACAAGCCTGTAATTGTTGAAGGCATAAATGATGGGAGGCTGACACTCCCAACAGTCTTATTGAGGGTCACTAGACCCCAAATAAGTAGGATTTGTATGGTTGGAGTAGTAAGTGAAATTCCTGGATGCTATGACCTCCTCCTAGGACAACATAGTGCCTGACCAGCCTGGTCGTTAAGCCACCAACAGAGCCAGATTCTGGTTCTTTTCAAAGCATAGATACATGGATGCTCAACATTCTTGGTCCCAAGGCCATTGCCATCCCCCTTTAAAACCTGTGCCTGAGCCTGCATTAGAATCAGTGCCAGAGCACTCTGTCAATCTCCCCTCAGGATATCCCAATCTGGTCCCCTCTTGTCTACCGGCCTGGTATCGCTACCAGTGTCCAACCAAGAGCCAGCTTGAAGTTCAGTAGTGTCTTTTCCAGATTCCCCTGACAACAGCAGAAGCTTGTTCCCCAGCGTGGCTTCACAACCCACACCTGAGTTGGTCCTTGTAACCTGCGAGCCCCTCGAACTTACACCCACCTCTTCTACTTCATCATAGTCCCCAGTAGACAAGCCTCTGGTGGATAACTCTCTGCAAGAAGTCCTTTTTAAGGGGGTCACCATTGTGGAGGCCATGCAGCAAGAGCTAGCTGAACAAGTTGGCACCAACTCTGTCCAGGTTGTTGCAGTAGCCAGGGCTAGCCGACTCAGTGCCTGTTTCACCAGTCATTCTAGATCTAAGTCCTGAGGATAGTGCTATTGCGGCCCCAGACCTGGCCCAACGGTCTTCTCCACCTCCTCTGAAGCTGCGTGCTGAGGTTCCAGCTAGGACACCTGACCCTAAACTGCTAAGACAAGCAAGGAGGAAAAGGAGTAAGAGGCGTAGAAAGTTTAGGTAGTTACTAGCACCACCACTCTCTCTTGGCACTTATATCATATGGCAGTAACAGTGCCTCATCTTAATAGAGCAATCCTAGCCCCTGATCCATAAAGGATATCTAGGGGATGTCTCCTATCTAAATCAGCATTGTTGTGTTTAGAATTTAGTTTGTACTTTGCTAATTCTGTTCTTTAGCCCAATAGCATTTCTGTTGCATTTTATGTTACATCTTTTTTGCATTTTAAATTATTGTATTTTGTTAGCATGTATCATAGAGTACCCAGCTCCTGAGTAGCATTACTTGTATTTACCTGTATTTGGCTCATTGTTACTTGATATGGTAAATTACAATAAGATCACATTTTTGACTGTCATCAAAGACATAAAAGTTAAATATCTGCAGGTACCCTAAGTTAAGTGTTAGGGACATTAACTTAAGTTAGCTAGCAAGCTCACTCCTCCTCAGGGTTTAAGTTAGTTGTATCCTTTACCCTATTTCCATTTGCATGGACAAGGACTCATTAAGGGGAAGTACTTAACATAACTGATGCCAGCGGTTCGCTGGTGCAAACATTTATGCCCGAAAGGGAATGGAATGTCTGCTTAAAAGGGGAACTTTTACATTTTACGCCGCTGAATCGCTCACTTATAAGAATCTTGGGGGGAAAATGCTAGATAGGAAGGGTGTACGTAGATCTACAAGTACTGGAGTGAGAGGAGAGTTTTAGGAATTTTCCGACACAACCCTAATCCACAAGTATGTGCTGATGATGCCCAAAGCAACATACGAGGTCTTATAAGGTGACAGCGGCCTCCATCATTAGTTCAGTCTACTCTCAACCATGGGGAATCTCTGCCCGGTTGAGTATCAGGCCGTGGGCTGAGGAACTCACGTTTTCACACTGGATTGATTGTGCTATTTCCTGACACTGCCCGATAGAAGTTGGATCACGTTGACATAAAGTTGTGTGTGTGTGCAAGCAGTAACAGAAGGGAATTGGTTAGACAGTGTCTTTTTCTTTGACTAATTTTTAGCATCTCTTTCTTGCATTTCATCGCTCAAGTGAATTCCGTGTCTCTTCGACTTGAAAAGTGACTTGTTATACCTAATGTGTGATTTCTTAAACAGTGCATAATATAACTCATGCCCTAAGTGAGTAGAGTAAAAGTATTCAATCCAATTGTTGCATTAACTCATCTCTGTAGAGATAGTAATTCGGTAGTAGTCTTATTCGGAATTGTTTCATTTCCAGGAGTGCAAGTTACCCAGGTAGCCATTCCTCTGTGTTCCCGATTGCCTGAAGAATCCACTCGTACCTAGGCGGATAGAAATTCATTGTCGACTGGCTTACAGTCCGCTTACAAGTGGCCAGTAGATGTACATTTGATGCATTATTTATTCACTCAATAATTGTTGTTTCGCCCACTTTTTCCACTTATTTAATTTAGTGAGATTGCCCAACTTTCCACTGTTACACTTACCATGTCGTGTGTGTAAATAAGAAAACAGTGTTAAGAAACAATTCCTCACTTGGCGACCTTCAAACTATTAATTACTCTTTCCATTATTCTGTTTGTTGGCTTATGAGGGGTTTTTGTAAGGCTAAGAATATTAAGATAGTAAGAAATGCAGTCAAGCCCTCATAAACAGTAACGATATATATATATATATATATATATATATATATATATATATATATATATATATATATATATATATATATATATATATATATATATATATATATAAAATGTCAGAGTAAAACTTCATAAATTCTTGGGCACATACGCTTGTGTTTGCGTAATCATTTATACAAATATAATTAAAAATCATATAAAATCTGCAACGTTTAAAAAATAGTTAAGCGCTTTTTTTGTCAATTTAATATGTAGGAGTTTGCAATGCAAACAGAGGTTTCAAAGCTCCAGGAAGCAAACTTCTGAAATATAACTGAGTCTACAGTTTCTTATTTGCCTATTTCGCAGAGGTTCAACCTCTCCATGTCTGTGTGTGTGTGTGTCTCTCTCGCTTTCGTAAAGGCACTCTTTCTAATAAACATTCTACATTCACTGTGCCACAGGTATTTTCAAAATTTCTTTATACAATCATTCCGTTTGAGGAAATGTGACGCGAACGTATGCAAAACTATTCTGAGACTTTTCTCCACAAACTATTTCCTATTTTACTAGGAAAATTTTTACCCACCAGCAATCTGTTATTAGGATTTGGTCCTTCCCACCAATTTGCTGGTCGTCGGGTGGGAATTCTTCAATTTCTTATTGAAGGCAACAGGAATTTCAGGACTTTAGAGCAAAAGACTCGACAAAATTTTGCCCTCAGTAACCGAAGATTCTTGAAACATGTTAAATGTGTTTTGTATACTGAACTTATCATTTTTAGTTGTTTGACCATGGCAAGAATATTCAGTGCTTTTACGAGACTATCCTGGCAGTCCTTTGCTAATACAAATATATATATTTTCGTCAAAAACATTCTCTCTCTCTCTCTCTCTCTCTCTCTCTCTCTCTCTCTCTCTCTCTCTCTCTCTCTCTTTCACGCGCGCGCGCGTACATACACCCACATGAATATTAACTCTACCAAATGGACGTAAAAGTGAATGCTTTTTTTATGCCTTGTTCTTTATTTAATTTTTTGTTTAGTGTAGGCAACAGAGAGAGACTTTAGAAACTACATTTTTATGTATATATGAGAAATACGCAAAATGCTTGTATTTACTGCATGTGTTAACGTAAAATATACTTATTTAAAACATCTTTTCTCTAAGCGTGTTTGTACATACTTGACACAGGTGAAATCCAGAATCAGTTTATATTCTTGATATCCTCTCTAGGTTAGACATCTAGGTTCATCATGGTAACTTCCTATAAAAGTATCAGGAATTATTTTGCGCTCAGAGATTAGAAAGAATCCCACTACAATGTCAAAAGGAAACATCATAAATTTTGGGCATATAGCCTACGCTTGTGTTTACATAATTAAATTTACATAAGTGCACGTAAAAATCTCGTCACATTTTTAGCATTTCATAATTATTTTTTAGATGCTTCTCAGAAGAAACTTCAACGAATTTTAAATTGGGAATCAGAGATTTACCCGTAAACTGACAATGATTCTTGTCATTTATAGAATATTTATCCACAGACTAATGTTCATAACTATTTTATTTTGACTAACCACAGAAGAGTGCCAGTGATGGAATTATTCTTGCAAATGATCTCAAATTATTTAAAATTGTAATGATGATATAAGCTACTCATTATCAGTTCACTGATGTTCCTGGTTTCATTGAAGTAAGAATCATGATGATAAGGAGTTACGAGTTTCTTTCTCAACTGTAAACCTAATATTGGGATGTTGGGCAATAATGAATTCTAAAAAGGAATCTGCATTAAAATCTCGTTTAAACAGGGCAAAGGTGTCGTCCACATATCTTTTATAAAATAAAGGGTGGAAACTAAGGGGACAATTGTCAAATACTGTCTCCTCCAGAGAGTTCATAAAAATATTGGCGAAGGTAGGACCTAAAGGGCTTTACTTTTACAGGTTTGGGCACCAATTTTTATAGTTCGTGTAATTTCAGTTTTAAGTTGAATTCTCTTTCTACCCTCCTCCACAGGGCGTATTCTCTGACTTCCAGCTGGACAGCCTTTCATAAAGAAGTAGAGTTCTTGGCTAATTTTTTTCGCAACAATTGTTTTCCATCCCACTATTTCCATCGAGTACTTAATAAGCTCTTAACTGCAAAAATGGAACAACCTATTCCCACATATACCGTTCCCAAATTATGTATTTATGCTAAGTTCCCTTCCCTTCATGACAAAAGTTTTAAAAAGAAATGTATGAATTTAATTCATCATGAATTGCCAGCTGTAAATCTGAAGTTGATTCCACGAAATCCTCTAAATATCCGTTCTTTTTTTCAGAGTGAAGGACAGACTGAGCCCTTCCTTGACATCCAACATTATCTATAAATATACCTGTCCCAGATGTAGTCTGGGAACCTACGTTGGATGTACTAGGAGGCTTCTCAAGGTCCGTTTCTGTTCCCACCAAGGTGTCAGCTTCAGGACGGGTTGCACATTGTCCAATCCCGAATTATCCAATGTTCGGAATCATTCCAAGATTTGTGGTACCCGCTTGGATATAAATGATTTTAAAATTATTGACTCTGCCCGTAAGGACGACGAGTTGATGGTGTTGGAGTCGCTTTTCATAAAAAACTAATGTACCAACACTAAACACCCGATCGTCGTCCAGACAACTGTTTATAGCATAACTGCCTGTTTGTTTACTCTCCGCGTTCGTTATAGGTTTCTTTCGTTTGTTTATTTCCTCCCTGTCTTTCTAGTCACTTTTTAGCTCTTGCCTTGGTAGGTGTTCCTTTCAAGTTCTTGTTTTAATTTTTTGTAGTTGTAAATGTTCAAAATTTTTTTAATTTTTAAAGAAGTTTTTCCCATTGTATAAGTGACATTTTAAGTATTTATTGTCTGTTATTTTCTAGCCTTGAGGATGCATCATGTGATGTGAAACGTTGGCAGAATAAACTTGTTCTTGCAAGAGACATGAATGCCGTTACCTCTTCAACCTGAGATGTTTGTCGGGTCTGTTTCCCCTGTGATTCTTCTATATATATATATATATATATATATATATATATATATATATATATATATATATATATATATATATATATATATATATATATATATGTATATATATATATATATATATATATATATATATATATATATATATATATATATATATATATATATATATATATATATATATATATATATATATATATATATATATATATATATATATATAATCCTCCTTAGGGCTCTTAGAGGGAGTTCGTACTATCGCATTTTGTTCTGATCTAGTTTAATTTTTATTATTGTCCCTAATTTTTATTTTCATTATCAAGGTTTTGCTTTCTCCTTTCACCATTTATTTTTTTTCAGCCAAAGAACAAAGGCCACATGTGGTAGGCCTATTGCTGAACACCTACTTAGTCAGAGAGAGAGAGAGAGAGAGAGAGAGAGAGAGAGAGAAATTGCTTCTACCGATAAGCAATTAAAAGGTGATTTTTCCCCAAGGGAATAAAAAAATCAAGGCAGTTTTCCTCAGTTCATTTAAAGTCTCATTTCTATTACTCCTCCAAGAGTCACTACTACTGTTACCATGCCTCCCTTCCAAAAAAATCCACCGATGAGTCGGCGAGTGTGACAGATGGCACCCATCTTTGATAATGACCCCACTTCATGCAGGTGCGAGGGGATGAGAAGAACATTGTTCCTAACGGTTGAAGCTTGCTGAATCGTAAGAGGTACCTGACACTCACGGGTGGATAGATGCCATCTTTGGCCCCCTGCCCTCCCGAGGGGCTTCCGGGCAAAACAACACATTACCAAGCTCCATCTCTTAGATGTTGACCCAAGTCCGACAGCTAAATAACTCGGCTTAGACCACGCCTAGGACTACGCCATCCTCTGAACACAAAGGATCAATGACATTAAATCTGCCTTTGGAGGAGGCCTACCAATGTCTACTCCGAAGAAATCATCCGTGAGACTGGCAGTTGTTGTTCAAAGTCAGTCCTGGTGAGTACGAACACTTTTCCTACTGATCCCTGTAGCTCTAGTCTGCAATCCTGTGCTGAAAAGTTGAGTTCCTTCGTCGTTCCAATATATCTGCTCCTGTGACGAGGAGGGTATACCAAAGTAACTGAGATATTGGTGGGCACGTGTCCGGGCACTTCCGCTTTGTTTTATCGGAGTTCAAGCTTGTTAGAATTTAGTTGGAAGTAAAGTCTCAAGGCAGAATCATTTTAGAATTTTTATTTGTTACTTTTAGTGGGAAACATTACAGATCTCAAGAGACGAATCACTCCCCTGTTTACTACTTTTTTTCCATAACCACTTTTATACGTGACTGTGCAGTATGAAGGTATCTCACCTGTAAACATTTGGAAAATTAGCCTTCATCTGCAGTTAGTAAAATAGCTGGAATAATAGCTAAATGGTGCAATACTTCCTTTCCTTTTTGCTCGATTGCAGAGAGGAGTCCCTGAACCCTTTTACACTATCGACTGTTGAATGTATTCTTTGTAAAAAAAAAAAAAAAAAAAAACTTCATTTGACTCTTAATATGTAAATAAACTAGTTATTAGGGCAACGAATGAGAGATGCTACTTCATATTTTCTTCCTTCTAGAATATGCAAAAAGGCTTTTAACCTGTTCCCCATCAATTTTCAATTTAGGGCGACAAAAAATTTCGCTGGAACCTGAGAGCGAATATCTAAAATTTTGTTTCACTCAAAAACCAGCAGCGTAAAAAGGGAGAAAAAATCCATCCCATTCCAGCAGCAATTTTTGTATGAAATTATGATGGTTTTAGAATTTTCAGAAAATTCATCGCAAGGTTATTTGTTAATACGATATCTTTTCTTGATTTTATCCGTTTCTTTTTTGAACAGAAAATCTTTATCAGTAGTGCCCAAAATATATCAAATAATTTTATTAAGGAAAATCTCTCATACAATTACAGTTCTACAATTCTCAAATGAGACGTTGTATGATTTATAATGCTATAAATTGAGTTTCATCGTTTCATGAAATATTTCAACAAAACACGATCGAGCAAGAATATTGGCTAAAAACATCGGAAGTGCTCTCCAGTAATTTTCTATCATCAATAAATTATCTATTCATTCGGAATGTACAGAGAAATTAAGGTATTTGTGTGAATTCAGTTTTGAATAAAAGGGAATACCATATTAAAAATAAGAAAGACGAGAATTACATGTGGTAGAAATGTAAGCATTTTGAAGCGTTCACTTTCGGTTCAGAAAGTTAAAGAATGGAATTGCAGTGGCAACTAATTCCACATCAAATCATTAATAAAGGATTTTTTTTATTCGTGTATATGTAAATCGAAATACGAATTAATATCGTGTAACACATATTATTTCTGGACATGAACTCCACTGCAAACTAATAAAATTAGCACATAAATTGGAATTAAATCTGTAACACAAATCTTTAAAAACCTTGAAAAGCAATAATCAAAACTCAATGAAAAATCATCACCTTTTACAGTATCTGACTACCGACCCTCCACAACACAACTTTTTACGTGATTTAGCTGTCATTTTCATATTTAAGAAGGGCGCTGAAACAGAAGTTTGCATTTTTTGATAGAAGAGGACCCTAAACGTCCTCTTCATCTTCTTCCCATGCCTGTATCTCCTACCTTCCCTTTTGTCTCGTAGTCTTAGTATTCAGTACATTTCCATATTTTATGTGGTCTATAACGATCTTTAATTTTATTTACGTCAACAGAGGGAGCTCTGTAACTCATATCAATTAACCGTCTCTTTTTCGTCCTTGTATATTTTTTTTGTAAAGAGCGAGGCAATGTTTGGCTCCATTGCCTCTTTATTCCCATTTTTAGTGTCCTGTTTATTTGTAATTGCATACAGGTCTGTTTATCATATGAGATAGTGATTAGTTTCTCTATCTGTCTATCTGCGGTTTGTCTTCTTCAACTACTCTCAGCTGAAATAAGAATATTTCACTATCAGAAATATTTCTAAACTTAACAATTTTAATTTGCAGTCAGCCAATCAGAAATCGTCTGAATATCGGCTGTCACTATTGGGGAGGAAATTAATTTTCTCCCTGTTCCCTCCCCTTTCAGAATTTGGTATCGTCCAAATCTCCTTACAGTTTAAGCCTCTTCCATCATCTCTTCCAGCACTACTGATGTTCCTGATTCTACTTTAGTGTTTAAGTTGATTTAAAAAGTAGTTCGATATATTTTATGGCAACTAAACCTTCAAATATATTTCCGGAAATATAAGTTTTAATAATATTCATATTCAGACTTGTATACTCTCAAGGTTTTTATCTCCTTAATCTTCTCCAATGTCATTTGTTTTTCTTTCCTGTTTTTTTTACACTGAATTCTTCAAATAACAAATATTTGTGCATTTGTTGTTGTATCTTAACAACATAAGAGTTCTACACTAAATTCATAGAATAACCCTCAATGTTCATTTGCTCATCTTACATTTCTGAATACTTTGTCTTCTCTACTAAATCAACACCTTTACTTATAACATTATTGAAAAATCACTAAGGTTTTGGGCTATCTGTTGGTCAGTGAGATGTGAAAAATCCTATTTTGTGTTAGAGACCCCCTTTCGCTATATACATAATCTGTGACAATATTCTCATCTTTATCAGTTTATTTCATTTGAAACCTAAAACAGTTTGGCTATTTTGCAGTGCAAATGAAAACAGTCAAATGACAGGGAATGTTAAATCATTCCTGTATCCCCTGCGTAAAATGATCAGATAAAAGTCCAACAGATTTTGAATTATTTTTTATGTACGTTTTCGAACAGACTGCGTTCAGTAACGACTGAGACTTTATTCAACGATAGCAGCGCATTTCATTAGCTTATTTTAATTTTGCCCTTAAATGAAGGATAAGGTGACCAGATAATCTGTACAAGGTTGTCTTTAATGTGGACTTAATATGAAATGCAGCTCGAAAAATAAAATAAAATGAAATTGCGTGGCCTAGACATCTACTGTAAAATCACTTGTCAAAAGACTTTTTTATTTAGATGCGAGAAGATCATTTACTCACTATTTGGTGCACACGCAACTTTCATAACTGACTTCTTAGTGAGGGTAATACTTACTAAAGATGGGATAAATAGCCAAGGAAAATTACATTACAAGGCGTGAAGAAAGTGCGAGAACAACTAGAAAAAAAAGGACAAGAATAGAGAAGCACAAAATAATAGAGTGAAACTGTTGTTATTAATAATATTCATCAAGCGTAGGTTGCTGGTTACGTCAGTAGGTCTTTAATATGTTAGAAGAACTTCGAAATTATGCTGGCGTTATGCACGAAGTCCCTTTTATGCAAGAGCCCTGCTTGGATGAAGATAGTACCATTGGTGCATATAACAATGTTCGTAAGGTTATTTTCCCCATGACATTCCGCATATATAGCAGGCCATTCACATACATAGCCTTGGGCAGGTAAGAAATTATCCATAGTTGTAGGTACCTCTCAGGAATTTCACAAACACATTATAACCTTCAAATGTAAAAGTTTCTCTATGAATAAGATGCTGTTGAGAAATTCAATACAATAACACAAATAATCATGTCAGGAATTTACCTTCGTATTTTTGATCTGGAAATGTCATGTATACATAGTGAAGTCCGGACCCATCAGAAGGCAAGTGCACGACCGGTCTGCTTTTATGAATGTATTATTACAAGTAATCTACACACTTCAAAATATAGCCATTCATACCGGGATTAGGGAGCGCGACTAATCCTTTTGCACTGAGCCATTGAGATATTAATTGCCAATTATTCTCGTCACATATTATTGGTTAACAGAACTCGGCAAATTTCTCGGCCTTTTGTGTCAATGTAAAATGTTTTGGCTCCGTGATCATATTTAATTGACGGGTATGACGCAGTCTTCATAATCCTGATTAGCTTTCGGGATCTGAATAAACATTAATTAAGTGTTCTGATTCAATCTGTATTTATCAGTCTATACCGGCGTCTATTAAATCAATTATGATTAGAGAGCAAGATAAATGTTCATAAACTTCCCCTCATAATATCACGTAAAGTCATTTACGTGTATTCTGTCCGAGCATGAACTGCGTAGTTCTGATGACATATTGAACCAACTGGGTGGAAATTGTATAGCGCAAAATGAAAGACAAAAAAAAATTACAAGCAGAAATAAACATTGTGACATGTGATAATAAAGCAGTACTTTAGCACTAACATAAGGCATGAGTAAAAATTTAATTTTGCAGTAATTCAATATTCCCGGAGAAAATTTAGTGACCTAAAATTCAGAAAATGCCGTGAAGATAAAAATGAAAATATTTAAAAAAAAAAAAAAAACTGACTTGGCACACGGTACAAATGCTGTGCTAACTTTGAGTCTCTTATGCTTTGGGAAAATGTGGAGTTGGCTCCAATAGAGACAGAATTCAATCCAAAATCGGTTGGACTTTATCGAGCATTATTTAATAAGTAACGCACAGATACTTTGAAGCTTTCCGAAATAAATGATAAACGAAGCTTTTCGTATAATGATTATATTTCCTTTTTATATAATTTATAACAGGAAAACCAGCTTAAGCATTTGCGTCAGTCATTCTAAATTTCTTGATGACCTTTTAGGTGAGATTTATTTGCTAACAATGAGGATTACAATCGAAAAATCCGCTAGGCATTGAATAGTAGCATTCTCAATAAATGCGTTTTCTTATGCGTCACACATGAAACAGTCATTTAATTAAATTCTTTAAATGTTATTTTCCTCCTTTTGATTAAACGCTGTCATCTAAGAGGGCAGTAGTAGTGTGAGTGACCATTAGGTGCTAATGTAAATGCTGAAATTCAAATGGTAATATAAATATAAACATGCACAAGGGATTGAAAAGTTAAAAACACCAATTTGTATATTCAAGCATTACACACAAATGTTACTTATATATATATATATATATATATATATATATATATATATATATATATATATATATATATATATATATATATATACATACATGTATGTATGTATGTATGTATGTATGTATGTATGTATGTATGTATTTATATAAATAAATAAATAAATGTTATATATATATATATATATATATATATATATATATATATATATATATACATATATATATATATATATCTGCATGTACATATATGTATATATACATATATATATACATATATATATATATATATATATATATATATATATATATATATATATATATATATATATATATATATATATATATATATATATATATATATACATACGTACATGTACATATATATATATATATATATATATATATATATATATATATATATATATATATATATATATATATATATATATATATATATATATATATATATATATATATATATAAGTAACATTTGTGTGTAATGCTTGAATATACAAATTGGTGTTTTTAACTTTCCATTTAATTTTTAGCATTTACATTAGCACCTAATGGTCACTCACACACTACTACTGTCCTCTTAGATGACAGCGTTTAATCAAAAGAGAAAAAATAACATTTAAAGAATTTAATGAAATGACTGTTTTATGTGTGTGTGTGTGTGTGTGTGTGTGATCCATACCTGTATAGTAGCGTTTTTAACTATACCCCTATTTGTGTACGTTAGTGTATACACTTCCATTTGTCTTTAGCATTTCATTTACAGCAGTGATTAATTACACAGTACTGCTGCCTTCCTACATGGCAACGTTTAACCAAAACAAAGACAATGATTTACAGGAAATATAATGAATATCCAGTTTACATATTTAAACACACACACAAACACGCACACACACACGTACACACACACACACACACACACACACACACACACACACACACATATATATATATATATATATATATATATATATATATATATATATATATATATATATATATATATATATATATTATACACATATATACACACATACACACATACACACAGCTGACCCACCTGGCGCTGCCCAGAAAGTTCTGAATGACAAGTGATAAACTCTCTCTCTCTCTCTCTCTCTCTCTCTCTCTCTCTCTCTCTCTCTCTCTCTCTCTCTCTCTCTCTCTCTCACTTCCTCTTCCTCTCTCTCTCTCTCTCTCTCTCTCTCTCTCTGACACACACTTTCTCCCTCTCCTGTTAAGGTAGTTGTTTCAGTTACAGTTACATTGCTCAGCATTTTTTACATTTTATATTTCACCCCTTCTCATTCCCATTTCTGTCGAGGCTGAACTTGGACTTGAAGGGCACCAGGAGCATCACTATTCATCTTAGCAACCTCAAAAACTATGGATTAGACACTAATATCTGTAGTTTTTGGTTATTTTTACATGTCACCACCTTTCCCACCTCTTCCCAAACCCCCTCCTATCGGGACTGAACTTGGACTTGAAGGGCATCAGGAATGTCACCATTCTTCTCAGTGACCTCGAAAATTTTGGATTAGACACTAATATGTGTCGTTTTGGTTATTTTTACATATCACCACCTTCCCACCTCTTCCCAAACCCCTTCCTATCAGGGCTGAACTTGGATTTGAAGGGCATCAGGGGTGTCATTATTCATCTCAGTGACTTCAAAAACTATGGATTAGACAATAGTACCTCTCATTTTCGATTATTTGTACATGTCACCACTTTTACTGTCATACTACAGTATAATATGAAGATAAAAAGCCCATAAAACACTATTTGAATGTTTTAACCATATACTTTGAGCACTTCTTTCTGTGCCCCTGTTCACTGGTAAAATATGAACAGATGAAATGTTACATGGGTATATATAAAAAGCATATGTAGGTGTGGCATTAAGTCTCCGATGGTATGCAGGTAACTGTTTCCCAAGAGGGAGGGAAAGTAAACAATTCCCTAGTGGTTTTTGGCCTCATTAGCTCCCTTTGGCGAAGCATCTGGCGGTCGTGTTTCCTGGAATACCTTCTGCAGAAGAGGTTTGAGGATTAACCCATCGATGTCATTCAATTTCCAATGTCTCCTGACTAGTTCATATTATTGGTTTGATTGATGATAGCAGACTCCAGCACCTTTCTTTTGTATAGATAGCTACTTTTGAAAACCAGCTCCACCCCACTCCAATTTATGGAATGGCCTGTATCTCTGATATGTAGGAAAATCCCCAAACTCAATGAAGCATACCCTACTGATCTTTTGTACTCTATTAGTCTTTGTGAGAGGGATCTACCTGTCTCCCCCATGTCAATCTCTTTACAACTGCTGCATGGAATCTTGTAAACTCTGGCTTCTTCCCCTTTTTTATTTATGCATATGTTAATGAACTAGCCCCGATGGATTTGAGATAATGGAAAATAAAAGGATTGTCAGACCTGAGTTGTTCAGTGGCTTTTTGGATGTTTTTGTCGTATGGAAGCTTTATCTTGTTGTTAAAATCCATTTGTCTGTTGTGGGTGGGACCTCTGTAGTATATTTTATTTGCTTTGTTAATAGCCATCTCGATAATGTGTGGTGGATAGAGCAGTTGCTTTAGGCGTTGGCGGATCGTGTCAAATTCTTTATCTAGATACCCATTAGTTTATTTTCCTCCTTCTTGGGAAACGGTCACCTGCATACCATCAGAGACTTAATGCTACACTCAGGGTCCACTGAGCATGATCATGCCGAAAGACGGGCATTGACTGTCATTCATGGTGAGCCTTGCTTGTTATATACAAGAGAGACAGCAGAGGGTTAAATGTATGCTGACCACTGATTGGTTGGTGAGATATCCTTGTAAGCCAAAACTTTATAGTTGATTGTCTTGCTGCTGTAGTCTTGCTGAGCTGCAGGGCTGATGCATGACGTTACCTGGTATTACCCGATGAATATTCAGATTGGTCTCTGGGTGGCTTGCAGAATCTCGGACACTATCTTGTTTTTCATGTTCGGGAATGTTGCTTCTCATTGTGTCTGACGCAGGTCTATTAGTTATATGAGCAATAGGCTGCCTAACACTGGTAGGCGGGAGGAACACTTCTTAAGTGGCTTTCAACAAGGGCTTCTCCTGCTGTATCTAGAGCACCTCTTGCAGCCGTAGGCATCTTGGATTAGGACCGTTTCCAATTACTTCTATATTTCCCACTATTGCATTCCTTATGAAGCTAGTATGGTGCGCATCTCTCATGTGGTTTTTTATGGCGGCTTCTTGAGCTTCACAAGAGATCCTCATTGCTAGTTTCATAGTAATCATAATGATAAAGGAGCCAAGACATTCAAGACTTGGATTTAAATTGGCCTACTACGTTAGGTGGTGGGGGTGAATTGCTCTTCATTATCAGGTTTCTTGTGTGGCTCTTTTGGTAAATGATGAGGTCCAGCCGCATGTCAATGTTAGTGGTGAAAACATTGTCTGTGATGATTTTCTTAATAGCACATTCGTCTTCTAGGTATTTAGAGTCTATCCTCACCTTACAGTAAGGTCTAACACTTCTTTATGGATCGGGTTGCGGCAACTCACGGTTGTTGTACCACCAATCCAGTGCTATATACATTTCTGTATTGACTTGCTTGTTGGAATATCCATTGTTTATAAGTATTTGGGAGATGTACTCTAATTCCTATTGCATGCCTTGCCAAGAACAGTGCATTAAAGCCCCTCTTGCGAAGGCTTTGATTGGTAGTGTTCATCTATCTTGAAGGACACTCACTGTTTCCATTAAGGCCGAGGCCGAGGTTAGTCTTCTTCCTGTAAATAGGTTGTCAGGCCGTCATCAGTTTGGAAGATGGGGGCATCATGGAATGGGAGCTGGCCATTGCTACAGAACTCAGCTGTGTATTTTAAAGAATTGTATTCTAAGGATGAGAGGGAGAGCATTTCTACTTTCATTCTCGTCCTCAGCCTGTACAAATATGTCATCAATATTCTGGATGTGGGAAAAACCTGCTCCTCCACTCCACCCACGTAAAAGTTGGTGAAAAACACGCCTAATGGCGAACCCACCACAGCACTATCCTTTTGCCTGTACATGTGACCCTTATGAGTGGAAAGAGGGCCTTCTTTGTGCATGCCTTAGCCATGTCGGAGAGGTTCTGGAGGTGAGGGAATGTCTAATCCCATCAGCTCTTCAAATTGCCAGAGGGAACCTCTCCCGAGAGTGAGGTAGAAACACCTGTCTGCTCCTGTGTCTACTCCCAAGCCCAAGATTTGCAATCATATGAGGGGTATCAGAGGAAACACCACAGTCTGCAGAAGATTGTACTCAAATGGTATTTTCAACCATAGTCAATCAAACCATACATCTCCCTACTATCAGTAGCATCTTGGCTAGAGGAGGGTACAGGTGAGCAAGAATGTGCATAACCAAGCACGCATGGCAGTGAGGACAATAGCAAACCACGGGACAAGCAGGGTGTGGCATGATTGTGAGCGAGTGGATTAAACTGGTACTGATTCATAACAAGGGGAAACCTTTTGCGAGCAAACCCGCTGGCTGAATAGTCAGGATCTGGGGATCAGTGCTGAGATGAGTAGGTTGGAGGTGTTGGTTCAACCATGTGTTTCTGATGGAGCATGTTTGGACAAGTCCAGAGCAGACTTTATGTCCAAGAAGTAGTTGATAAGGAAAGGGTACTAAGCACATTCAGCTAGCTCCATACAGACTGACTAGTGCTTACTTGGACATCTGCAGGTGGCTTAGACCCTCCGGCTCCCAGAGACTAGGTAGAGTGTTCATACAAGGCCCTACATGGCTTCTTGTGAGAGGCCATTTTGCTCTTCCCCTTCTCCCTCTTCTGAGGAAAGGGTGAAGAAGAGGAAGATGAAGAGGAAGAGGAGAAGGTGGAAGGAGAGTGCTAGCACTCCATCCCCCTCCTACCTCGGGCTTTGTTCTCTTTGATTGCTGGAAGGTAGATGTATGAAAAAGGTGTAGTCAAAACTGCAGCTGAAGAAGGAGCATCTCTGACTGGAAGTACCTTTAGTACTGGAGGGGTAACCTCTTTTATGCTGGCCACAGTAGTAGTAAAAGTGGTAGCAGGAGCAGTAGCCATAGTAGGAAGAGCAGCAGCAAAATCCTCCATTTTAGCCAAGGCCAGGTGCAGCAAAATATAGACTCTCCATGGTTTTCAAAGAAGACCATATCTTACACAGGTAACTTAAGCAAAGACAACTGTATACCTGTAACTTCAAAGACATATGTAGTAGTTAATGGAGGAGAGTCGGGTACACAGGTCAAGTTCTTAATAGGAGAGAACTTGGACTAGGAACTACTCATCCTTTGAGGAGAGTATAGTACGCATCCTTCCTTTTTCCATGCATACCTGCCCGAGACCAAGAGGGAGAGGTATGCAAAAGAGGCAGGAGAAGAATAGCAGGGGTTGGAAGAAAAGTAAAGAAAGAGTTCAGAGTAATTGCCAGAGGGGTATTCTCTTACTAGGAGGATGGCAAATGCTTCCAGTCCTTTTACTTCCTCTTACCAAACCTCTCCATCTTAGAAAAAGACCAGCCAGCACACCCCTTCAAAAGGGAGAGACAAGAAAAAGCCTTACCCCTATAGGAAACACAATACCTGTGGGTCAGCATCAAAATGGGTCATGAGGTGATTGCACAAACTTTCAAGACATTCACTGTGTCATTGTATTTGGTTTATCTCCATAGAAAAACACATACAAAATCACACAAACCAGCAATTATACCATAAAAAAGAATACTCAAGTTCAGCAACAACCTAGCAAAGAGTGAAGCAAGACATTTGTATTGGTCATCTTCCCCAAAGCTCTTAGTAATAGAAGAGTGAGGGATATTCCCCCTCTCAGCAACCCCATCCCCATAACCTCCTGTCAGCTAACTTGTTATCAAGTTAACAATCATTTCCAGTTTTTGCTGGAAGACACCTTTAAATAAAAAGCAATGCGTTCATTTCCTAAGAATTTTTTTATTTTATCTTATTATTTTAACAATTACTTTGAGTCTGTCTACAATACTTTCTTAATTTGATCTAAGTCTTCTTTCGTAATGGGAGTAATTACTACTTTATTCAGCTTTAAAACCAGCTTATGTTCAAATAAAAACGTGAATAGGATAACAAAATCCCGTTTTATATAATTTCAAAACGTTATTGAGAATTTTATAGAGAAGCAATCATCTTCAAGAATTCTCCCATTTTTTTTTAACAGTTAAACTCTGTCACTTCTGCTGTTGATATGTCATTTTCTTCTTATGTCTATAACATTGCTAATTAAGTTTAATTAACTTTTGAAATATTGTTTGAGGAAATTAATTATATTTTGTTTTCTCAAAAAAATCTAAAAAACAGTTTACACAAGGGGAAGGTGTCCTACGGGCAAACCTTGTTACCAAATCACATTTAGAAGGTTGGGGGCATACACGCGTTTGATGACGCCATGTACCAAGAACCAGAAGCATGTTATACGTAAACCTGCAGATCATACACCTTTCAGTTTCTTTTTCCCAGTACTTGCCTAACACCTCTATTCTGTTTACTAAAGAGTAGCATTAACGTAGCTGCTAACGCCATCCGACATACGTCAAATAAAAAAAATACAACAAACATACTGAGATTCTTTTTTGAGTAAACTTAAGAAGAATTTCAGCGTCAATAATGATTATAGATTAATATGCACCTTTATATGGTATTCGTATGGACTTGTAAATAAATCTTTTAAAGGTTTTGGTTATAAAATTGTGAAAAATAGTTTGTAATTTTGCAAAAATGGTGTCTACCAACAAAACCTTATACTGTACACATATAACTTTTGTGTCACCTGGAAACCGAACTTATGAAAAATATATCATTATATAAATTTTGAATATCTTCACTATTGTTCAACATCATACAAGCATCAAGTGTCACTTAACGTTTAAACTGCACAGTTAATGATAATCATGATTTGGACTGCATGTGATATTAAACCAACTGCAACACCAAGTCCATGTCGTACAGGAATATAATACACCTGATTGATGAACCATGACGAATGTACGGATTACTGGCGTACCAGAATACAGCACCTATACATAACGATACCATTCATGTATACTGTTTGGAACTGTCTGTCTCTTACACATACCTCGTTGTCATTATCGAAAAATTATTTATAAAAATTTTGATGAGTCGTATCGCTACCAACTTCACCTGTAATAATCATCCTTTAGTACGTCACACATTTTTGGCATGCTTCGGGAATGATGAGAGGCAAGCTCCGCTTTAATATTCGTGCAGAATACTGAAGATAGTTACAACTGCAACTAGGGGAATGCAGCGTGTGACTTCCCACTCACTACTGCCCAGTCTGCCAGGAATTTCAGGTTCGGCAACTCTGTTACTGAAGCGAGGGATCTACGGCCAGCGGGGGGTCTAATCAGGATTTGGCTCTCGTGAGGACAGGGACTAGATCCTGAATGACTGTTTAGGATTACTCATTTCATAACATCTTACCTTTTCATCGCATTTAAAAAAGATTTCGAATTTTATTCTCTTGCCAGCAAATATTCAAACAGTTGTTATTCACTCATTTTATTATCAACTTTTGTCGTTATTGTTATTCTCTCACAAATACCATCTCGAACACTATTTACTATTTACTTCTGAATGTAGGGAAAATATCACCAAGGATATTTTCCGTGCATTCAATGTCGAGTTTCCCATTTCCTCTTTTAACTATTAGTTCAGTAAGTTTAGCAAACATTAGTTTGCCTGCTCATGGATAAAAATGTAGGTTCTATTATAGGAAATTTCCACTGATATATACTTTCAATTTCATCCTTTTCCTAATATGACACCAGGCCACACATATTTTCCTTTACGTTATCATTATCTAATATCATTATAATTCAATCTCCGTTACCATTTACCTAAAGAGACTACATTCTCTAATTTTAATGTTGTTTTGCTTAAACAAAGGTCAGACCAACTTACGGGTAAGCTTCGAAAGTCAGTTGCATCATTTTCAAAATCTTTTAAAGAAACCATATCTAACGTTGAACCAGACTTTTCTTTAACAGGTGTTTACTGTACATGGTCATGCAAAAATAAGTAAGAGCCCTTCGTTTTCAAATTACTGTTGTTGAATCTTTTTTAATATCATCTTTTCTCGTATACCATGTTCCATTCCCTGTCTCAGTACTACACCTTTCCGTTTGAGAAATGAATATTCCTAGATCAGAGTTCATATTTTCTGTATTTTCATCTTTTTCCCCTTGCCTTTTTCTACGATTTCCTTCAGTTCTTCGTCCCCCATTTCCTGCCGAATTTCAACCTGGATTTTTTCCATCTTGATTTTACTTTACAAGACAGTTCGTTTTTCCGCCAAATATACTTAATATTTTTCTGCGTCCTGCAGGATTTTTTTTTTTTATTCGTGTAGCTTAATTCGTAGTTTCGTCTTCTTTTTTGTCATTGTAGTTTCACCAGTTTCTTTTAACAACCAGCTTTTTTGTTTTGAACACTATTCGTCTTTTGTTCAGTGGCTTTGACGGGGAATTGGACCTCAATAAACACAGATATCATATCTTCATATTTACAATCTTTTGTGTTGTCCAACTTCACTACTCTTCAAACATGTATGTTGCTGTCCATTATTTAGGATACCAAATGCAAATCCTAATAAGGTATTAGATAACGCACATTTTCTTTCAGTATCATATTACCTGTCCGTATTCCAGTTAACGAGTAATTAATTAATCATGAAATTTAGTCTACACTGCCAAGTGCTGGCGCAGTTTTATGTGCAACGAAATAGACTGAGCATCTAGATACAAGTGGAGTCTTTCAATCTAGTCTATATTCGTTGATATCAACCATTGAATTTGATTCCCTTTCAGGTACAAAATTTCAAATATAACCTGATTTCAGTAAACGTGTATTAGCCACACAAATTTCTCTTCATATTAAATTTCAGTCTTAAGATTCTCAAATATCTGCTAATTTATCAATATTCAAACTACTCAAGGATTATAAAAAGATGTTCAGCACAAAACGAAACCAAAGGTGTAGCTGTTTCAAAAAAGCGCTGCCTTTGAGCTCTGCAGTTTCTAAATTTCAACATTTTGCAAATAGTACCCTTCATAATATTATAAATGGTAATTGTATTAGTATCTATGGCCATACAGAATACATTTACTTCTCTAATGATCAAACTAATAGAGAAAAGTTTAAATGTTGGTATATTATTATTATTATTATTACTATTATTTGAAGGAGTAGACCCTCTTTTAAACAGGTCTTATTAGAAAGGATGGCTGTATTATGCGAATTTATCTAATATAGTGTCTTTTCTATCCTCCTTATGATTCGCTTTTTCAGGCTCAGCGATGTTAGTCAGTAACTGGCCGATATTCATGTTGGAAAAGGATAGTGTGCGGAATATTGGAAGTCTTTTATTAAAATATCCGATCAGAAATCGTTCGTCTGGGTTCAGGTTCTAGAATAGAACCTGAACCCAGACAAACGATTATTATTATTATTATTATTATTATTATTATTATTATTATTATTATTATTATTATTATTATTATTATTATTATTATTATTATATCAGGTTCATTTACTCACCTCTATAGCTGCCTGTTCTCAGAACGAAATTTTTTCAACAGGATCTCTAGCTCTGAATGATCTATTATTTTCTAATGATTTTTTTTTTTATTCGGAAATTCCTACCTCAACAGTGCCATGACTCCCTGCAAACTATATCGGAAGATTAAATAATTTGGTAATAAATAGTGCATTGAATAATTTAGACAGCCTTGATAAAGTAGAGATTTGTGCCAGTACTCCAATTACCGTAAACCAGCATTCACGGTTAAAACCTTGGGCTATCATTTGCTTTGGTCTCAGAATTTAAACGCAAACTGTGGCATTTTATAAATTCCTTCCAGATGGAATGATTGAAGAGAGGGAATTTTTAGAGGTTATTATCTTGATCATAATAACTAATTTTGATATGAAGTATCCCATCCAGCGCAGTTTTTTCAAACCCCTTCATAAATTATTTGTTATAATGGCAATATCTGACAAACACTGAAACACTTTTATGTTCAGACGGAAATTTCTTCTTAATAAAGGACATGAAATACTGAGTAATATCGTTACGTGAGAAAAAGTAATTTTCATAGAAGTATCAAACTTTCTTGTGGCAAATTAAGTAAAAATCTTTAGAAAAATCAGCATAATGTACGGTTACAAGTGCTAAATAGTGGATATCCGAAATAATTAAAAAGGCCAGCTACGTTCCTTTCCTCCTCATAAAACTTTTCAAGGCGATTTTAAAATAAAGTTTTGTTATGCGATTATTCACTTCTACAGTATGAAAAACTAATTATTGTTGTGTTTTCTTAATTTATCAAGGATCATGTAAAGCCCAGGTAAACACTGTAATCGAAGCGAACAAAAAAATAAATTTATCGGTTGACATATTTTTAGTTTAATAAAGACCTCACAAGTAGTAAAACCATGCGTTACAACTAACGCCCGTTTCTGTATTGTTGGTTTGTAGAAACAAACTCGTTAGTAAGCTGAGCAGCTACAAAGGCCTGTTGCAGAAAACTTGTAAATACACTTTTCAACTGTAATGAGAAACGCCATCAAGTATGAAAACACATTTTGGATGAGTGATGTCCACGATATTGTGACACTTTTGAATACTTTTTTTTTTTCACCAAATTGACAGCTTTATAACGGGATCAGATTTTAAGCATATAGGGTAAGGATAACGGAAATACTTGCCTGGCTCTCCTAATAACTACGATTAAAAAAAAATCACAACTTCACAATACATGGAACCTGGCATCTCAGTATGCTACATTCATTTGTTTAGTAACCGTGATATTTCACTAGGATCTATTAACCTTTGTACATAGATACCAAATATAAAATAGTCACGAGCAACTATCTACCCTTACATACGTGACATTTAATGAAAAAGACTTTGTTTGGTACCCACAGTCACATGCTAAAAGAAACACGAAATAATCTGGCTGGAATCCCATAGTTAGCTGGTGGAAAAAATTAACAGTGTGGAACTCTATGAATCGAAACTCATTCTTTTAGCTACCTAGGCAACCTCGGATCAACGGTTACTTAATGTTAACATAAATAAGGAAACGCCTAGTGGTATTAACGCACGCATCATTCCTTGAACTTAGTGCACTAACTTTTTAGGGTTTTCAGTGGAGAAATCCGATCCCGAAGTAAGTTCAGACACATCAAAATTCTCTCATTTTTGTAGAAATTAAGTAACACAAATCACGCAAGACCTAATAAACTCACATTCCTTAATCGCCTTGGATTGTGAAAGTTCTCTATATACTATTCCCGTGTAATTTTAATGAACCTACTGTCGTGAGAAAAAGAGGTAGAGGTGCAGTCCAAAATATAAAGGTCGTCTGCTCTTCTTTTTGTATCGTATCGGCATTATGAGGTATTTTATAGGCATATATACACATATATATATATATATATATATATATATATATATATATATATATATATATATATATATATATATATATATATATATGAAATTTTTATCACACCATGATTTATATACAATCATGAAGCTACAAATGTCGCTTAATATCGAATTCACGCTACCTCGGGATATCTCCGTTGGAGAATTGTCGCTGAAGGGGAATTTATATAAGTGATAAATGAATTGGTATCGTCGGGACACGAACCCGTGACACGAAAACCTATTCAGCGACTCCAGTGGACGTTACCCATTGAGTCATCAAGAGAGGTATAAGTCTTTTGCTGAGATGTTGTACTGTTTTTACCCGTCGTGAGTGGGGAAATGTACTAGCCTCGGCAATGACCCACCTCCGCCATGACAGTTTATTGGTACGTTTTGGAACACGCAGCTCTTATTATGAAATTTTTATCACACACTGATTTATTTACAATCATGAAGCTACAAATGTCGCTTAATATCGAATTCACGCTACCTCGGGATATCTCCGTTGGAGAATTGTCGCCGAAGGGGAATTTATATAAGTGATAAATGAATTGGTATATATATATTTATATTTATATGAAAGCATTAAGCTACAAATGTTATTTAATATTCAAGAGGTCTGGAGGTGTATGAGAGTAAAAGGAACACCGGAGCAGTATGTGAGGTTGGTCCAAGATGTGTATGGAGCAAAAACGCATGTTAGAAACAGTGTTGGGTTAACTGAATGGATACCAGTAAGAGTTGGTTTACATCAGGGATCTGCTTTAAGTCCATATCTTTTGGACATGATAAAGGATGTGCTATCACAAGGAATAAGAGCTCAATCCCCCGGGTGCATGTTGTTTGTAGATGACA
>NC_089783.1:7004281-7019281 GCF_040412425.1 Macrobrachium rosenbergii | reverse complement strand
GAAGTTAAACGAGAAAACCATTCCTGATCGTTACGCTGTGGCGTGTTTGCCAGATTTATTTGTTGAGATTGAGGCAAAAATATTTATTCTTCAACTGATCTGATGCAAGGGTACTTGCAAGTACCGCATAGCGAGGAGAGTCGTAAGTATAAGGCGTTTTCTTTGCCGAAGGGACATTATGAGTTCATGCGGATGCTGTTTGGCTTATCAGGTAGTCCTATGACATTTACGAGGCTAGTGAATACAGTTTTGCATGGCTTGCTAGGGAAGAGCATTTTTGTATATACGGTCGATGTCTTGGTTGCCACTGATTCTGTAGAGGAACATTTAGAGGTTCTTTGGGAAGTTTTTAGGAGGCTTAGGTTAGCGGGTTTGAAGATAAAATTACTTCAGTGTAATTTTCTGAAGAAGCAGATAGTAAGAACCAGATTCGGTCTTTTTTGGGTATAGCTGGATTTTTTCGTAGGTTTGTGAAGGGTTTTTCTACTTTTGCGTCTCCTTTGACAGCTGTCCTGAAGGACGATGTGCAGAATATTAAGGATGCTTTGTTAATCCCCCAGTTTTGAAGTTTCCTGATTTTGAGCGTCCTTTTATTTTGGTGACAGATGCCAGTCACGATGGCATAGGGGCCTGTCTTATGCAGAAGGTCAATGGAAGACTCCTTCCAATTGCATTTTACAGTAGGAAGTTTAAGACACGGGTTAGTAATGAACGGCTACGGTCGATAGTGGACAATGAGGCTTTTGTCATTGTGTCTTGTTTGGTTCATTTTAAGATGTTATTGATGGGCAATCAAGTAGAGGTTCTTGCAGGTGATAAGCCATTAATGGGTCTTTTCAATACGCCGGATCTTTCCCCTAAAAGAGCTAGGTGGTATTTGACAATCAAGGATTTTGATGCCAACCTTAGGTATATAGAGGGTAGACATAATGTTGTAGCGGACGCCCTCAGTAGAAGTTTTCTGATTCGGATGGTTCGCATGTATGTTATGTATCTGGAGATTACACAGATGGGGATAATAGTTCAGTAGAATCTAAACAGGATGAAGATGAGGTTTTGACAGATGCAAAAAAGTTTCTTAGAGGGGAATTAGTTATGAAGGATTATGAGTTACTTTTTACTTGAATTAGAGGGTAATTTGTTAGTTAGGAAGATTAGATACAGACTGAGAAATAGTGAGGATAAGGGTGATACAATGCAAATAGTTGTCCCTAGGAGTTTAGTACCTACGTTCTTGGATATTGTTCATTGTAGGACTGGCAGTCCCCATTTGGGTATTGAGAAGACATATCAGAATATATGGGGACAATTCTTTTGGAAGAATATGCTCGTGGCAGTGGAAGACTTTGTAAGAGGCTGTTCAGTTTGTAATGCGTGTAAGCCATCGAAGTTCTTGTAAATTTGGTTTGTTTCCTATTCCCAATAGACCTTGTTCTAGGGTCTATATGGCCGTTATCCCCAATTTCTGTGAATCTAGTTACAGCCATAGGCGGCTGTTGGTGGTTGTTGATAAATTAACTAGGTTTGTAGGGATTTTTCCTTTGAAGAATAAAACAGCAGAGGAGGTGGCAGTCATATTCTTTAATGGATATATTTGTCGTTATGGGGTTCCTGAGGTGCTGATTACAGATAATTGGAGAGAGTTTGTGAACAAGATGTTAGAGTGTCTTGCGGATGTAATGGGCATTCGGAAAGTCACTATTATTCACTATAGAGCAGAAGCTAATGGGTTATGTGAGCGGACAAATGGGAAGGTAATCAAGGCTCTCAGAATTACTGTATGGGGTAATGATGTAAATTGGGATCGATATATTCCACAGGTTCAGTATAGCATCAATTCTATGGTTAGTGATACCGTTGGAATGTCTCTCGTTGAAGCGCTTTTCTGCTAAGGAGAGATATGCGTGTCTTCCTAAGAATCTTGAGTTGAAAACTCAGGATATGGTTGACAGGGGCAATTCAAAGCCAGATAGAGTTGAAGTTGCTGTGGGGGATAGGGTTTTTGTGAAAATAAATGTTAGAAATCAGTTGAATTATAAACTAGGTCATAACTTTGAGGGTCCTTTTTGGGTTGCAGAAGTAAAGGGGAATAGATTTGTTGTTTAGGATGAAAATACGTGAGTGTCTCGGTTGACACATATATCTAAAACTAAAAGAACAGTTAAAGGGAATCTTGTGGGTTAATTCCTGTGATGTAATGTTGTTTCTGATAATTTTTTTCCTCTCTCTTTTGTTTTTTTAATGGGTTTTAAAGGTGTGTGATTTGTAGCTTTTTTTTAACTGGGGAAGTTATACAAATCTTCAATAGTCTGAGTTCAGTTTTTTTCTGTTTTGTTTTACTTTTCTGTGTAAGTGCAGCAGTTCGAGTAGTTTTTTTTTGTGTTACAATAATGTCTGAGAGGGGAAAACTTAGTTAAATTAGGCGCAAAATAATGTAGAGTTTTATAGATGCCTGGGTTTGCCTTTGTTTGTATGTTTTTTTTTTGTTTCGGGATCTGGTAACTTTGAGTATAGAGTTTGAGGCTATAGGTTCGTCATGGAATGAGCTTGAAGCGTCCCAGAATAAAGTTCAGTCACCTAGGAAGTAATTGGGTGAGATGAATACCGGACGGAATTTGTCTGATCTGTCGCAGGGTTGGTTAACTGGACTTAATGCTTCAGCTGTTAGGGTCCAGGATAAGATTAAGAAGATAAAATTAAGAAGACTTTAACATGGCTTCCAAATTTAGGTTCTTCGACTTCTCAGGTTCCTTCTAGAATAAGTGAGAGGGTGGCACCATTGTTAATTGGAGCCGTTCTGGTCATAGGAATGCTTACAAGTATGTCAATTGCTGATTTGGTGAAAATTGAACAGGCATCGGCAGAATTAGCTTGCCAAGGTAAAACTTTGATTACTTTACAAGATAGCAGTGAGAAATTATGAGAGGGTTTTGAGACATTAAGGACGTCTTTAAATGGGTCATTGGTCACAGTTGATAGGATGAGGGGGAGATTAAGATGCTATGATAGCTTTGTCTTCTTGTTGAACTACCTTGTTGAATATTGAGAAAGAAGCGGTATCCGTAGTATCGGAAATTCAAATACAGGTTAAGGCAGTGGTTGTTGCTTCTAAGGGGCAAATTTTTGGAGATATTTTACCTCTTGGGTCTTCAGAATCGACTTTGATGAATGCAGCATATCGATATGGTTCACAGGTAATTTTCACTACAGAGAATTTTTATCGTTATTTACGGATTTTGAAAGTAAGAGTGTCTGATAGGGGGGTTGTTTGTGGAAATTCCAGTTAGTAACTTGAAATCATTTCATAATTATATCATACGACCTTTCCCTAGTGGTTGTAATGGTTCGGTAATAGTATGGGATAGTGTGGAGACTATGTACCTTTTGGGGAACCAGTTTCAATCCTCGGCTGTTGACTATGAGTCAGGGTGTGTTTTAGTTCATGATAGATATAATTGTGATAGTAGTATCTTTACGCTCATAAACATTGACTGGTTAGGATGTGAGAAGATGTTAGTGCATAACCAGACTCCTTCTGACTGTGACTTTCAAACTTTCCAACATGAGTATAAGGTGGCCTCTACGAAGACTCTCAACACGGTGTTCTGCCATCAGGTGCCATGATTCATCGGACACATTCCTTCTGTGAGGATCCCGCCTCTTTGATGCAGTATGTAGGCTGGTCACGCCAAGTTTTGAATTCTGGGCAAGAGTTTCTTCAACTCTACTACTCGTAGCTTCATGCAGCATCTTCATAGGGAACATGAAGTTGTTCCGGTGCCGCCTTTAAAAGGAATGATCGCCACAATTCCACCACTTCCTCCAATGCTGGAGGACAAACCTTTCCCTGTGCCGAACAAGTAACTCCTCATCGCTACTTTATCAGTAATCGGGGCCTTTGTCGTCATACTCTCCTTAAAGTGGGGTATTTCTCGTGTACAAAACCATTGTGTGAGTAAACCCTCACCTAAAGATCAGCCTGCAAGGAGTGTGGCTGTCCATTTAGTGCACAAATCTGGCAATTAATTATTGCTATCTCCCTAGTACTGGGAGCAGCACTTCTTTGTGGTGGCCGAGCATCTGAGAAGCTCATAGGTCACAGATATTTTATGAGTTACAATACACAGTAGATTTTTTATTAATAAGTGTGGCTAAAAACATTGTGAAAAACCTTGAGAGAATGTTTAGCTGGTGTCTGGCATGCCTCCTGATTAGTGAAACTGTATATGTGTTGAATGCATCAGATATTCTTGAGACATGAGAACATCCCTGCCTAATGACAGGACTTTGTAAATTTGTTCACCAGAAATGTCCATGTTCTGGAGTGTTTGTTCATCTGTGTTCTTTTTTGGGGGGGGGGGAGGCAGACCCCTGGGTGTGAAGGTATTGGTTATCAAACAAATTGTCATTTGAAGATCAACACCAAATATTAATAGAAGCCTTCAGTGAAGGGTCTGTGGTTCGAGACCTGCCAACTAAGATTGTGAACTTTGCTGTTTGGACATAGGAAACATTTTAGATTCTCCAAACTGTAGATTGTTCTTTTCATTTAACATATATTTCACTTGTATCTGACCATTTTTACATTGTGTGTACTTTATAAGTAACATGGGAGGAATTCCCATAGCTTTATTTTTATGCAGTTGTTTAATAAGGGTTTTATTAGATTTCTTCAGATGTTTCGTTGAGGAAGAGGTTAAGATGCACTCATTGGGCATGTAGTGGACTGTAACTTATTTTGACTTATTGTCGGGAAATTATTTAGAGCAGAGGTTCCCAAACTTTTTGTTCCTCAGTACCCCTAACACTAAAAATTAAGCTTAATATTAAAAAAAAGAACATTTTAATATTTTGATATTTTAAATGTATGGAGTCTGCATGTGTAGATTACACAGGTATCTGAAATGGTGATAACAGAAATAAAGCAATTACTAAGGTAATTTATATTTTGATCCAGTACATACAATACATACCTTTTTATTATTATCCAAAACATTAATAAACAAAACTCAAGTATTCTTATTTTGATGCATCGCAGTAACTCAACATAAATGGATCACTGCCAATTCAACACACATTCAGTCCTGCAGATAAGGCAGAAACAGGAAAAAAAAAAAAACTCGATGCACTCTAGTATTCAGACAAAATTATTGATAACAATTGTAACCAAATCTAAACAGAACTAGTGAGATGGGTGAGCTTGTTTTTTAGCAACAAGCTCATTGATACGAGGGGAAACTTTAGCAATTACACAACGAAGATCATGTTCAGGTGTGTTGAGTTTTGATCTGTATTTTGATTTGATACCTAATAGTACTGAAAATGCCGACTCACAAAGCCATGTTGATGGAAATACCAGCAGTGTTCGAATAGCAGGTTCGGCAATCTGTCTGTATGAGTTTTGCATTAAAAACCAAAAATCACACACATTCTTCTCAGAGTATACATGTAATGCAGAATCATCATGTTGCATTTCTACCAGTTCCTCCTGCCTACCTGTCCCAGCCTGCAACACCTGAGCATTTGTGCTGAAAGGATTCCTAAGATATACAAATTCATCTCCATCAAGGCTTGAAAAATAACTATTAATTTCTTCTTCCATCTTCATAAGATGCTCAGTGACTAATCCTGTGAACTTGTCAGTCTTAGATCGTGGATTTTGATCTATAAATTCTGTTACATTACTAAACATAGCCAAAGTATCAGACTGAATGTTTCCCCTCCACAGTCGAAGTTTTGCAATGAATGCTTTGAGCTTAGCTATACTGCCACAAATTGTTACATCTCTTCCTTGGAGACTCTGGTTTAGCATATTTAGAGCATCAAAGATATCCACAAGGTAAGCAAGGTTAAGCATGAAGGAATGATCCTTCAAGGAAGTGACGAAATCTTCACACTTGTGGGAATGTTGAAAAAATTCTAGCAATTCTCCATGAAGCTCATAAATACGCTTTGTGACACTTCCCCGGGAAAGCCAACGTACATCAGTATGGAACAGAAGTACACTGTGATTAGCATCAAAATCTTCACACAATAGTTTGAATAACCGGCTGTTAAGAGCACTCCCTTTTACATGGTTAACCATTTTGACCACCAGTGATAACATGCTGGCTAGTTTAGCATGAAGAACCTTGTATGACAAAACAAACCGATGGATCATGCAATGCATAAATGTCACATGAGGTGCTACTTCCATGACACGAGCTCTAAAACCAGACCTTCGTCCTAACATTGCTGGTGCCCCATCAGTTGTGCATCCTCTCAGATTTTCCCACTTCAAACCATGTTGCTTGAAAAATGAATCTACCACTTGAAAAATATCTTCGCCTTTAGTTGTTGTTTCTAAGGCTGCATTCATTAAGAACTCTTCCTTAAATACCTTCATTTCCTACATACCGAGCCATCATTAGTAGCTGAGCACAATTTGTAACATCGGTGGGCTCGTCAAGTTGAATTGCAAATCCACTTTCAGACATAGAAATCTCGCTAATCACTTGCTGCAAAATATCTAGTGACATTTCTTCTATTCGTCGTTGGACTGTATTGTTCGACAAGGAGATAGAGTTGAGCTTTTTTTCAGATTCATCTCCAAGGACACAACACACCATTGCTTTTGCAGCTGGAAGAACAAGGTTTTCCCCAATGGCATGAGCTTTCTTTTGTTTGGCAATCATAAGTGAAACTTCATAAGATGCCTGCACCACTGCACTGTTTTGTTGGAAAATCCTACCATTTGGATCCAGTCGTTGCTTCTTTAACACTTCTTTACGTTTAAAAAAGTTAAGGTCTTTGTCTTTGAGCTCTGGATGAGCTCTCTCAAGATGTCGAGTAAGTAGGCTTGGTTTCATTGAATCATTCCCCAGAGTTTTTTGACATAGTACACACACTGGAATATCCATACCATTGTTTACTACGAACGTAAACCCTAACTGTAAGTAGGTCTCTGAATATTTTCTTCATTTACTCATCATTGTCTACCTTCCTAAAAGATAGAAAAAATAGATTACTTAACTAATAAGCCCAAAAAGTGCCATAAAACAGTATCCAGCCACATCTGAAACCTGGTATGTGTATCTACTGTTAGAATTAAATACACATACCAGGTTTCAGATGTGGCCGTATGCGGTTTTATGGCACTTGTTGGGCTTATTTTATGTTTCCGATGCAAGGAATAAGAATATAGCTACTGCCACAGAAAGCAAATGACAAGAAAATAAAAATCACTTTGTATATATATTAATATTAGATATTTTTGTCTTTTCATTGTTTTTCTTAATTGTATGTATAGAACTTTTAATGCAACACTGTCTTACAACAAGGATATGGAAATAGAGTTAGTAACGAGAAACGTTTGCACACTTTCACTAGCTGTGAGTGTAAACAGGACTGAGTCACTCAGTGAGGCGTGAGCCGCCAGGCACTGACGCATCGGTAAACATGTCCTGTACCTGTCATTTCTGGATTGGTACAGGTAGTCCTACAGATCTACACTGCAGATACAGCCGTGTGAAGTTTATAATAGTAAAAAACAAATGGTATTACCTTACTCCCAATAAATTTAAATAAAAGTTGTGCTAATCAACACAAGGAAATTGAGAAAAGTGCAATCTGAGTGCAGATTACAACACCATGTATTGTACAGTAGTAATTATTTCCTTCAGACCAAATGTACCCCCTGAAACGTGCAAATGTACCCCTGGGGGTACATGTACCCCAGTTTGGGAACCCCTGATTAGAGAGAATAATTAGTTGAATATGATGGACCTAAATATATTTGATCACTGGGTGAACATTACTATTCCATTTTATTGCATATCTTGTTTTGTTGCAATCCAGTTATGTTAGATTATTGTTAAATAAATTATTTTGGGTAGTGCTTGTTTCGCTGTAGACCTGAAAGAGAGAGAGAGAGAGAGAGAGAGAGAGAGAGAGAGAGAGAGAGAGAGAGAGAGAGAGAGAATTCTTGTGTGTATGTACATATGTACGATGCCAGTAGCCATTTTGATGTGGTCACTATCAAGCTATAAATAGATGAGACTTATTGACTGTTAGCAAAAGTAAACAATGGGATTTATTCTTGGTTGGGTAACACATATACATATATACATACATACACACACTACACACACACACACACACACACACACATTATATATATATATATATATATATATATATATATATATATATATATATATATATATATATATATATATATATAAACTGAATCATGAAGATATGGAACTTGATGAATGTATAAATAAAGGCAAATGTCCTGAAGGAAAAGTGAAGCAACGGAATGGTTGCTAGGCCTTTCGACAATTGTTATTGTATTGTTTACCAAAAGGAGTATATATTAAGTGTTATACTTTTATAAACATATATAAACAGCTTGTTCATTCCAAGGTCATTTTTCGTGGTCAGTCTCTTTTCCTCTATAATCCTTGAACTCACTCCTCCCTGCTTGCGAGCCAGTTGGGCCTAATTTTTTGAATAACCTCTCAAAGATTTACCTTTGTTTTGGTAGGTCCACTAATTCTTCTTGTGTTGGATGCCAGGTGCATCTGTTCTTATATAATCCCCATCCTCAGGGATATCTGTGTCATCTGTCAATTATACTAGCTTTATTGTAACCTTACTTTCATATTTCTCATCAGTCTGCTAGTAAAAGACTGTTGTGTCGACAAGCCTAGCAACCATTCCATTGTTTCACTTTTCCTTCATGACATTTGCCTTATATATATATATATATATATATATATATATATATATATATATATATATATATATATATATATATATATATATATATATATATATATATATATATATATATATATATATATATATATGTATGTGTGTGTGTGTGTGTGTGTGTGTGTGTGTGTGTGTGTGTGTGTGTGTGTGTGTGAAAGTCTGAAACGTAAATGATGAATGTTTTCGAGATATTCCGTCGCTGAAAAAAAATGCATGTTTCTATGCACAATAATGCTACATGTTTTACGGAAGTTCTCAAATGAAATAGATTACAGCGCAAAGGAAAAGTCGAGTCTTTAATATTGTGACATTAGTCCTGACACGAAAATGAATGTATAGCTTTATTCGAGTAAATGGTAGTCACTTTATGAAATGGTCTTTGTGAAGTGCGTCATTATATCGAAAGCCGAGTTAATTTTGCCCGAACATTTAGAAGAATTTTTAGATAAATGGTTTTAGGAAACCTTTTGTTGCTGCAAGAAAGAGAATCACTCGTAGAAGCATTAAAGAGTCTGTTAACGATTATTACTGAAAGCCGTGATCCTAAAATGTTTAATAAATTTAATAAATTTGGATAAGTGTGTTAAGAGAACTAATGTACGGAATAATTTTAATCCTCCTATCAAAAAAAATTTACTCAGTGTCAATTTGTGTGTTTGCACTTTTATTACTTCAGCGCAATCATGAGCATTTGACAATAAATAAATAAATAAATAAATAAATAGATAAATAAATAAATAAATGAATAAATAAATAAATAAATAAATAAAGTAAAATAAAATAATCTGCCATGGTCGAAATAAGAGCCTATTTTTGACAATCTCGTAATACAGAGTAATGTTCTGCAATATCTAAGGAATTTTGTGTATTTGCTAAGTTGATGGATAAGTTGAATAATTCTTGTCTTTAGGGGAAAATCCCTTTTGAATAATGATATTCATCCACAGGTACGGTTTCAGTGGTGGCCGTTTTGCAGTCGGTAAAATTTTTTATAAAAAAAAGTCAATATGGCCATTCCTGTGAACCATTCCTAGCAGTTGTTTTACTGTCTACTCCAAGACCCACCCCAAAAGGTCTTGTGTTTCCAGTGAACTTGATGACACTTTGCAAGGAAACGAAAACAGTATCTAGATCAAGAATGTTATTAAGATCTTCAGCACCTGTCTCACATTAATGCAGCACTCATCACACTATTTATATCGCAGTTGTTGAATGGCTTATTGAAAATAATTACCTTTAGGTGGACTATAATTTGGTCATTGGAACTAACCACCACTCCCCAATCCAGCACTTTAAGGACAGATGCAAAAAGCAGATGATCGTCTGCTCCTATTGACCATTTTTAGTACACATTTGAACATTAAAATTTGAAAATAAATTTGAGGGGTTCCTGCTCTTAATCCATTTACTTGTTGTTTTTGGAAAGGTGATTTCATCAAAACGAAACAAGTATTTTAAGTCTCAAATAAATGTTACATATTAACTCGGTTAAAGTATTTGTATTAAGTCATTAAGAATAAAGAGTAGGTATTAGGACAGAGTTAGAAAACTACAAGCCGGTAAGGTTTTTCTTCACTTTTGTCAGTTGATTAGATTATATAACCTTTATCCTGCTTGACAGATACAGTACCTTGATTTCCTTTAAGAAAAAAGAAACCACACCTAAGCTCCTACTCCTCTTAGATGTATCGGAATTCTTTGGAGATAACATCCGATCCGTTAGTGTTTGTATTTTCGACTTATTATTTGTGGGTCCAAAAAAATGATGTTAGTTCTTACTTATACATTTATGTTTTAACTACCAACTCTTCGATTTACCACCTGCATTAAAAAAGAACTCCACATCTCTAGTAGTTTCATACAACTACACAGAAGGATCATTCACAGGTCATCCAACACCAATATTCACATTCTGCACCATTAACCATCTTGCTTGCATTCCAATAACACCTTCCCGGCAACAATCCAACTATTTCATCAAGGTCTTCCTCTCCTCCTCCCGCTGACGTTAGATATACTGTTCCACTGTCCTATTCAACATTCTTAGCTCCATCTCCTTATATCCATTTACTCTCAAAACCTTAAACTTCCTTATTTTACTCTCAATAGTCTCCTCTTGAGAACAATTTGAAATTTCATCAACATTTTCTGCAGCTTCTCTACATTATCCTATATTTTTTTTTCGTAGTACAACCATGAGCCTTCATCTACTGCATTTTTTTGACTTCTCGCATCTCTCTATCCAAGTGTAACAGTCACAGATTGTGATTGTGGATTCCTTTATTAAGAACAGAAAAGTGTATGTTACAGGCTATACCAACGCGGATAATGAACTCCACTTCTGATATTAATTTAAGGTGCTGTGGCAAATACCACGCCATCTCAAGTAAACACCAATGGTTTGGAGAGGGATGCAGTGCAAGCGTTTCTAAGTACATTCCTTCCTCAGGTACTAATAAATACCCCATTACATTGCTCAGTGATTCTCATTGTATTAGAGTGAAATCTAAAAAAAAAAAAAAAAAAAAAAAATTATAGTGGCGCAGTGAAAGAGCTATTACGCTTCTTACAGGAAATGATTAAATGGTAATGTGCATTCTGTAAATTTGTGTTTTTTTTTTTTTTAACACAATCCTTTCACACAGCTAATAAATAGTAGTGTGAACGACATAGTGAAAACGACAAAGATTGTCTTTTGATTAACCATGTTTAACTTAAAGAAATTTTTAGATGATCCACGGGAGCACCTCTTGTCATTGCAGGATGAAAAGAAAACAGACCCATGGAAGATAGCTGAACGTGCTGCTATTCCCATATCTCCTTGCATGGTCTAAGCAGAGTTGTTGGGTAAGATTTGGGATTTCTTGGCAGCCAAATCTCCAATTTCACAATAAGAAGCTTCTCCCCTTCATCATCTTACTTAAGGAAGGGGTGTGGTTGTGGCTGTTGAGGATCCAGAACTCGTTAAACTAAAGTTACAACTGGAATTACAGAAAGCTGCATTGGCTGCTGAGCGAGAAAAAACAGTGGCCACTCCAACATTGCAAAACGCTGAAAATGCTGAAGTTGCAAATTTAGCTTCATTTCAGAAAGCTGAATAGGAAAAAAAGGGAAAAAATGTTAGCATTGGAGCGACAAGAACGGCAGGAAAAGCTGGAAATGGAACGGCAACTGGCTACTACTAGGTTGAAAGAAAGAGGTAGAGAAAAAGATACTGCAGAGTCTTTTTCCCTCACCAAGGCTCGTAAACTATTACCTATTTTTGACGAAAGAGATCCTGATATTTTTTTCGGTACTTTCGAGAACACAGGGACAACATTGCAGTGACTAGAGAATCAATATGTTCTACTAATCAGGAGTGCTTTGAAAAGCAAGGCTGCTTATATAGCTGCTCAAATATTAGAGGAGCTTAGTTATAGTATACTTAAGAAAACTATCCTTGATCCATATACTGTTACAGCTGAAGGGTATGGCAGTTATTTAGAAATTCAATTAAAGGAAGCTCTCAAATTTATTTGGAATTGTTTCAACTTGAATGGAAACAATTTAAAAAAAAATGGCAGGAAAATGAAAATATAACCACTCTTGAGCAGTTGTAGAGTCTTGTGGTATTGAAAGAGTTTTTGAGGAAAATTCCCACCAACATTTCAATGTTCATCAGAGAATGACAAGAGAAGGATGGAAAGAAAGCAGATCTTCTTGCTGATGAGTATAATCTCATCCACGAAGTAAAAAAAAAATGCTGTTCTCCTGAAAAGACAAGTCTAAGTAACTTTTGTTCATTTTGTAAGCAGAGGGAGACCATACTATACTGCACATGATTGCCCTAACCCCCGATGTATAAGTATTTAATGTCTTGCAGACTTCTCAGTAACATACAGGAAGTAGACTAGAAAATCTTACAAAGAGCAAAGCATTGTTCTCAGGTCTCGGATGACTTCTCTAATTTTCTCTGTTCTGGTACTGCAAATGATTTTCCTGTAAAACTGTTAAGGGACACAGGATTGTCGCAGACAATAGTAAATGATAAACTGAAACATTTAACCCAGCCTACTAATAAATATGTTACTGCCACCGATCTTTCCAATAAATTCATATAGCCTGTAGTTAATATGAACATTGATTGCCCTTACTACACTGTTAAAACAGAAGTAGTTTTATTAGACAGAGATTTACCCTGTGAGAAGGCAGATATCTTATTAGGTAATGATTTAGCTGAAGGAAATGTCTTGCCTAACCTTATTATTTCACAAGCTGAGTGTGTCTTAGAAAATGAGATGATCCGGCAGGAGGTTCTGCCCTGTCGAGTCACCCTCATTCTGTTGCATCGGAGTCTGCAATGGATAATTCTCAGCCAACCCTTCTCCGGATATAGCTGACCTGTTTGGTCTTGAGCATGATGATTTTGTGAAGCTTCAGAGATCAGACAATAGCCTTTAAAGATTTCTTTATCAAGTTTAATGATCCTTCAGATAAACGTAATAAGTTATCTTTATCTTATCTAGAAAATAACATTTTAATGCATCATTACAGGTCTCCTACCCTCCTTGCTAAGGACTCGTGTTACGATTGTCATCAATTGGTTGTACCTTGCTCCCTAAGATCTTCGATAATGGAATTAATGCACTCTGCAGAAAGCCATCTTTGTGTCACCACGACTTATAAACATCTCCAAGAAGACTTCTATTGGCCAAGGATGAAGGAAGATGTAAAGAACTTTATAAAAATTATAGTCCTGTCATGTGTGTCAGGTCACAGGTAGACCGAGTGAAAAGATTTCACCAGCACCATTTGTACCTATTATTGTTCCTAAACGCCATTTGGAAAGGTAATAATTGACTTTGTTGGACCTTTGCCAAAAAACCAACAGGCATAATGAATATTTGCTCAACATTCTTCGCCCCACTACTAAGTTTCCTTTAGCTATTCAATTTAAGAATATTGCAGCTAAAACTATTGTTCAACATTTGCTTAAAGTTTTTACATTGTTTGCTTTCCCTCAAGAACTTCAGTGCGATATAGGTACTAATTTCACCAGTACTTTGTTTCAAAGTGCACGCCATCAATGTATATGTTTATGGCTCAGCTTACATCCACATTCAAATGGAGCTTTAGAAAGAGTCCAGTAGACCATTAAAAATCTGTTAAGGAAGTATGTGATGGAAACAGGAAAAGATTGGGATGAGGATCTGAACTTACTAACGTATGTACTTTGCAGTGTACGAAATGCATCAACTGGAGTTTCTTCATTTGAACTACTGTTCGGTCGTAGACCTCGGACTAGCCTTAGTATGGTAAAGAAACACACCCCAAAAGGTTCTCAAAATGAAACACAGGGGAGCATCTCTCATTACTTAAAATCTTTTCAGAAAAAAACTAATTAATGTGCATGATTTTGCACGTAAAAATCTACAGCATATCCTGGAACAAATAAAAACCCACTATGACAAAAGTTAAGTTTAGAGAGTTTAAGTGTGGTGATAAGGTACTTGTATATCATCCAACACCCCTTATGAAATTTTCATGTGGGCAACTAAAACTAACTATGTCATACCTACCCCTGACAGATGTATATCTACTCAGCTTTTCCATGTCAACCTGATTCAACATTATCATATATATTTCTACAGGCATAATGAACCATTTAGTTCATGACTCTGGACATTATTTTATTATTAAGAATGTTCCACTAACTTCCCTTAGCCCTAAGACACAGATTAATGTTAAGACTACCACAGAAGAAGACGAAATGGAAGTGGACAACGAGAAAAGTTTCAGTGTGAAGCCCACCCTATCTTGGAAGGCTACGAATAACTCAGAAATTTTTAGATCCCTTCTGCAGTTCCTAGAGTGCACTCATTCAGCTGTATGCTTCAATATGTTCCGATAAACCTGGAAGTTGCACATGTATAATGCATGATGTGGTATTAGAGTCTAATACTAAAACCAATACGACAATCTTTTTTGCATGGTATCACATCATCTTTTGCCTATCTTGAAACAAGACGTGGAGTACTTACTAGAACATAACTTAGCTAAGCCAAGTACGTCTCCTTGGGCCTCCGTGTATTCTGGCAAGAAAACCTAACTATATTTATCAGATGTGTACAGACTACAGGAAACTTAATTCAGACCATAAAAGATGCTTAATCTTTGCCCGAATTACAGATATAATCGACTATGTTATCAATGCAAAGTATTTGACCCAGATATATTTATTGAAAGGTTACTACCAGATTAGTT
>NC_089783.1:6971781-6999281 GCF_040412425.1 Macrobrachium rosenbergii | reverse complement strand
AAGTTTTGCTGGAAATTCGACCTACCTAGATGCACTACTGATATATGAAGTGGGCTGAAATTTATCTGGTTTTGAAGGGGGGAAGTTTATTCAGAAGAGGGGCTTGAAAATCCTCAAGGGGAAACATTGATTTTTTTTTATAGTTCCTGTGCTTATTCTTTAATTAACGATTCCTGTGGATTTTAAAGAGGGGACGTGAGAACCTTCCTCGCTAATTCTCTCCCTCAAATTATTACGGTCTTTCATCGAGTTAGCTTATTGGAGTAATCAGGAAATAAAGGAAAATTGTAGAGCCTTGATAACCTGGAGGGGCTGAGTGAGAGGAGGTATATGTGATCCAGAATTATTTTAGGTCTTGCCACCATAGAAACCTAGATAAAGGTAATAGAGAAAAAGAGCACTTTAGTTAGTTTAGGAATAAAAATTGGTGTAAGAAGTTTTTCGTTAAAAGGTGTTCGGCATGAGTTTTTTTTACCTCAAACCAATAGACTATGCTTTTATTCAGGGTTGCTTATCTGTTTCTTATTAGGATTACACAGGGAGTTCTAGGTGCGTTTCCGCGAGTATTTTCTCACAAGGAGCCTCCTGATTAACTGGAACTAGTAGTTGACTTTTAGATAAGTGTTGACCTTTTAGACAGGGTTCGAAGGTCAACAAGGAATTCAACTTTGAACATAAGTTTTTGAACTCCACAAGGAAAATGCTTTCTATTTGACATTCTCATCCGCATAATAAAACTGATATGCAGTGAAAGATTTAGGTTAAGGTCATATTTAGAGGTCCAATGTGAAACAGTAATTTAAACATTTCCGTATCTATCAACTATAGGAAATAAACTTTCATATTTTACATGCAAAATTTAGAAAAGAGATCAATGTGCAAAGTTAATTGAAGTGTAACGCCACACTTCGATTTCATATTTCAACTAGGAAATTATCCATCCTTTGGAACTATTGCTGATCAAATTTCATGTATGGCAAGCATATTCCATTAATAAGATTAACGCGCTTTTTACAGTCAAGGTCATGGTCGTTTATAAAGGTCATAGATCATAACTCTTGAGCCATTTGAGATGAAGAGTTCATTTCTGATTATCCGTAATCCACAGCCATGCCAATGTGAATAGTGAAATTAATTTTAAGGTCATGCTAAGATATAGGTCAAATAACTATTCAAACATGGCTATAACTTTTAAACTATGCAAGAAAGAGTTCATATTTAGGCTGCTAAACTCACTAACAATGATGAGACGCAGAATCAAGTCAAAGTTAAGTTCAGAACCGGATATCAAAATTATATAGGAATCTAACCATGATTATAATCTTTGAATTATATAGGACAGGAAAAATGAGGCATGCTGTAGGTTTACAGTCTCTGATTACTGTTGTTCCATTTTTTTTTTTATTTCCTTTAGGACCAGCATGAGGACTATCTTTAAAAACTGAACGAATTGAGTATACATTCCATAATTTTGAAAACATCTTCATATCTGCATATGTTTAGGTGGCGCTGAGATAAAGTCTTCAATGTTTTCAATCTATAAATGGTGCTTTGCTCCATCATCCTTAATTAATGAACAATATCATCTTTGAAAGCAAGAAAATTCAGGAGGCCAAAAACTAATACCCATTTATACGTAGACTGGTAGGTGGTAGAATGTAGGGAGATATTACATTTGAGTGCTTTCAGATTTAACATATATTTTAGCCTTTAAACGGTGATCAAATTAAGATATGTTTATAACAAGACCGAGATATCAAAGTATTTAACTTGAATGATTTTCTATTTTCTAAAGTATTCCTACGGAACGAGGGTATTTAGCTATTTGCATGTTATTTCATTGATCTGGTAAACGGTGGTTACATCACCGAGCATCAGTGTTCATGATGCGTTTGTATCTTATGTCACATTTACAGTTTATTTACCAATATAGCGACTCTGACTCAGTCTCCAGATACCTCGTTTCTGGGTACTGTCTCTCTAATCACACATTATGGATTCATATGTAGTCAGACCTGAGCAAAAAGTCTTACAGCTCTTCTCTTTATTTTTTTCTATTTTTCTGTAAACTATTTTCGACGTCAGCATGTTTACCATTTCTTAAGATGGTGACCCAACAAAACTTTGTCTATTTACATTGGTACAGAAGGGATAAGAATTTTATATATCCAGGATCCCACTGTCAGCTAGTCGGCAAAGGAGACTATTTATTGTCTTGAACTGATGTTTATAGATGAGCCATCCCTACACAAAATAAAGCAAACGGGATAGCACAAATTCTGTAAACAGTAACTTGATTTTTATAATAAACACTGTGTCAGACAAACTTCTCCTCTTCATGAAAACTAAGGTTTCATAAGAAAGGAAACCAAGATAGGAAACAAATTTCAATGTTTTAGTCGACTCACGATACAAATAAAACACCCTTTTCTAGTTTATTCCGTTCTACATAATATACAACTAACGTAGAGCCTAAAATGATTTTGCGGCTTCTTGTGGTAAATTTGGCACTGATTGCTTGTAGGGATATGGTTCCCAGTAATTATGACCGATTTTGGTCTTATTCTGAATCCTTCTGATGCCCAACAGCGTCTTATCCATTAAAAGATATTGAATTACTGTGGCATCAATATCATAAAAGTGACATTTAAAGTAGTAAAAAGTTGAAATGAGATTATAGCAAACTCACTCGACTCTTCTTCATTGTATGAAACCTTTGCTTTCATATTGTTCTATGATGGTTAAATTTCTGAGTTTAGATCCAAGTTTTGACGAAACTAGAAACGGTCGTCTTCTACTTACCTTGCCGAAGGGTTTCACAAGATCCTTTAGTGCAAACGTTTCTCGATTTTTTTTTCTTGCGGTGAATATATCTGCACATTCGAACCTGCAGGTCGGAAACTACACAAACTCTTTGCGTATATGAATGCTCGAAATTTCATCCTCTATGCCAAGCACGCTGATACATTTACAGTTTTGCAAACGCTTCTGGGGCCTCCGGTCTTGAAGGATAAAAATTCAAAATATAAGGAATCGTAATGTAGGTTTAACTCTTATCAGTAGAATTTAATCGCATGGCACAACTTTAGGAGAGACTTACGACCTAAAACCTTGAAAAGTGGCTCTTCGGCTGCTTCTTCCCCTTCCTCAATTCATTTCTGCGTCCGCAGTTTCTTTCGTTAAGAACGATGATTATTTTGCCCTTCAAACGAGAGAATATTACAAAATTTGAAGTAAGAATTGGTTTCCCCCTGAGGCCTTTTGCATACATTGCATTAGTTTGAGGGGAGTTATTATTACACATTTTCTTGATGGTCCCTTGAGATAATTTAAAGTGCATATAATGCTCAATTCTGTTACGATTTTGAACCCAAGTGAGTTTTTCTTATACATTTTAATTACTTGCGAAAACCTATTCCATTCTGCCTAATCAACAATCCTTGTCGTAAATATTGAGGATTGTTTTATTATTATGCTCATCTTTTCACTGGGAGGTGACGTAACTTGTAAGATGTATGAAACAATACAAAAAAAAAAAAAATTAAAACTGAACGTCTGAAACCTTACAAAGGCAAGAAATCGTTGCCTGAAAGCTTAACAATGATAGCTGCCTGGCATAGAAGATATGGCGCGTGAAAATTGTATCTGTCACAAATGGGCAAGAAGGGTATGAAATTTAGTCCTACATCGATGGGCATAACTAAAGATGATTACCCATTTTCAGCGTGTTGTGTTAATCTTGGAAAAGAGGAAAATAATAGTGAATTTATGTCTTATCTGTGTTCTCAACGATGATAATTTACTAAAGTCTGATAGCAAAATTATCATTAAAAATCCTTTTTACCGATCCATTTCTTTATTGATGCTGAACACTGATTTCTTCGAAACAATTATTTGGGCCTTACAATACCTTTTTAATAAAAGAAGTTTCAAAAAGAAAGTACTACGATGTCAGATCAACTATTCAGTGAACTATTATGAATCCGATAGTGGATACCAGAAATTTTACAGTCAAAGTATCTCTATGGAGCAACAATGATATTTAGCATTTTGTCTGTTTTCATTCAAAAATTGTCCTTGTCATTATTGTTTTTCTTCAAAGACACATTTTTTAGAAACCACTGTCAAAATGCGTAAATATCATTGTTGCTCCATAGCTGATAACTCTGAATTCACACAAAAAACTTCACTATGTTTCTAAAGACAATAGAGAAAAGGCTATCATCTTACTTTTAAAGACGATCGGACTTGCAACAGAACTCAATCAATGTCAAGAGACTGCTTGGTGTCAACAACAACTTGAGACATTGCTATTAAAATTTGTGAACATTGTTTTGAGTTTATTATGTAGCTGTAAAAATTATTATTTATTACAGCAATTCCATTTAGCTAATTAGGAACAGGTATTTTTTCCTATTTCCAGTCATTGGTTCAGTTGTTTTGAATATGAAGAGACATAATTTGGAAAATTAGTTTTTGTCTATTTCTAACATAGTTAAAGCTATAAAAAGCTATAAACAAGGCACCTGTAAAGAGTTGTGTACTTCTAAAAGATTATTATAACATTTTGAAAAATAAAGTCTACTTAAACATTTATATTAAGCTGCAGAGACAATAAACAGGTCAGAAATCGACATACCTCCATCTGATCAGCCGATAAGCCGACTCTCCACCATCCACGTAAGACCTAGGTTAATTTGGCAATGGACACATGCCATTCGGCAGTGAGCTTATTTCCATGTCAGGATATAGTTTAATGAGGAAGCAGTGTTCGTTATGAAACCGCTATGAATGAAGTTTGGCAGTAATATAGAGAAAGCTCTTTGCGGTGCGCATGACGCCAGACAAGCTTGATAGGAGAATGACTGGATCGCGTGATGCAGTAATGCAAAATCTCAGAGAAAAAACAGGAAAATTTTGGCATAAGAAAATAAATCACGGGATCTGGAAAGGTTGAAGATAATAAAGAGAAAGTGAAGAAACTAGTAAGAGAGTTTAGAAGAGTTTGGAAGAGGAGAGAGTTCTGAGTAAATACGAAGAAAAGCAACGTTATGAGAGTGAAAGTTAATAAGGGTGACGGAGTAATATGGATGATGAAATAATGGTAGAACATGATTCTTACAGGTATATTGGAAGTCAGTTCAACAAATGGTGGTGAGATGAGAGAAGAGGAGTGCCAGAGTATGTGAAGCAAGATAGGAATCAGGTTATGCGCAAAAGACTGGGAAGATACTTGAATTGTCTATGGAAGCCAAGACATGAATCTGTGACAGGATTGTTGAGCCAAATCTTCATCATGGATGGGAAGGAGGGAATGTTGAGTGTCAAAAAATGCTAAAACCGTTGCATTGCATATATGGCGTAAAAATCAGAGTGCGAAATTTGGATAAACATTAAAGAAGTAAAAAGTCAGTGTAATAAAAAAAAATGACTAAACGGTATTTGAAGTTAGTTAGGACATGTGAAAAGAGTGGACGATGTTGTGTTACTGAAAAGAATGTATAATTCAAATGTTTCAAGTTGAAGGTCTAGAAGAGATGGGACAGACAACATGAAAAACTATTGGTAAAGAAAGATCTTAATTTGCTAGAAGTGAGAGAATACGCGCAAAATGGTTATATTATTGTGCAGCATGTATATGGACACTGGATATGCTGCTGATGAACCTTCTGTGTAGGTGCATAAGGTTCCTAATGTTAAGGGAATTTTACTACACAGGACTCATCTAGGAATCAGCAGTTAAAAGACTGGCTGGTCAGCGACAGTTGTGCTTCTTCTTCCATGAGTCAACACCTGCTACAGAAAATGGCTCAGTGTAAAAACAAATATATATACATGACCTTGTTTGCTCCAAGAGCCAATGGACTTTGTATATCTTTCATGTCATATATTTTTAAAAAAATAATATTCATATATATATAAATGACCTTGTTTGCTCCAAGAGCTAATGGACTTTGTGTATCTTTCATGTCAGGAAATTTAAAAAAATAATCGTTCAGGGAAATATAAATATATATGCTAGAACATATATATATATATATATATATATATATATATATATATATATATATATATATATATATATATATATATATATATATATATATATATATATATATATATATATATATATATATATATATATATATATATATATATATATATATATATATATATATATGTGTGTGTGTGTGTGTGTATATGTATATATATATATATATATATATATATATATATATATATATATATATATAAACTGAATTCCTATACTTCCACTGCGAACATTTTTTTGGCGCATTGCAAAAGTACAATACAAAGTGAACAGCATTTTATTCTAATAAAGCTTTTAATACCCACTTACCCCAGACATCACAGTGAAAATACTATTTTTTTTTTGACGTAGTATCTTTATCATTTCATTCTTCATATAAGTAAGGATTAGTTTGTAGTAAACTTCTGATTATTCTTTGCTCTACCATCCTCCTCCAAATTTCATTCTTATTCAAGATGTTTTAAAGTTTCGTCTAAATATCTTGAGCAAGCCGTTCAAATGAATGAAAGGATTGTGGAAATACGTTTCGCCAATGTGCTAATAGCTTGCAATCACTCAACTGTGGAAAGTATTTCGCAAATTATTATCAAGAACAGATGCAAAGTTAACTGATACTACGCACTTGAGTATATTGAAAGTAAAAGAAAAATCGTGGTCTTACGCATGTAAAATCGTAATATATTTACTAATATTGGTAATCTTTCCTCGAACTTTTTCTTTTCCTGTAAAAAACCCCAGTCTGGATATGATATAGTCGATAGATCTAAACGTATTTCCCTTCGCTTTACAGAAGTTTTCTTTCTTTCGGTCCTTATAGGGTTTGGTTAATTTTTGTCCTTCCTGGTAACTGCCGGTAATCTGCAATCGATAAGTAAAGGCTTATGTTCCTTGTTAGGCTTCGCTTCCACACAACTGTCAGTGATAATGTGTATGAACCTAAATTTGAATTCTAATGCAATTATCAACACTGCAGGAAACAAATACAAAAGAAGAATTGGTGCTTCACCTGGAAAGCTGAAAGTCCTTGATGCAATTAAAGGCAAGGGAAAAATAAAAGATGCTCATAAATCAAAGTGTAGCTATTGTCCCAGGAAGCTCTATCATTAGCCAAATCCACGGATAGGCATGCCAGATATAGCGCAGATTGAAAACAATCGAGCCTTTGAAGGATATTTTCAAAGTTCAAAATTATGGCTTTAAAGTGAGTTGATTTAACAATATATTTTCCTCTGCTTTCATAAATGGTAAAACAAGAAGTTGGATATTTCCTGAAATTGAAATAAATTTTGACGTGAGATACCATTTTGTTGTCTGCAAAACTTTTATTTTAAGCTTTCACTTGCGTTTTGGAAATTAATCAAGATTTCTCTCTTATTTTCCATTTCTCATCCCTTATGGTCAATTATTATTAAACTGAAAACGCTCATGGATGCTATCAGTCATAGCATGAAGAAAGAAATAATAATAACTTTTTAATAGATATTTGATCGTTACTATGACAAGCTATAAAATTTATACCATTTATCTATATGCCTAGTACCATAAAACTTATCTTCAACTTCTCTGAAACCAACCTGTTTACTCTGATAGGTCACTGCACCGTAAAAAAAGAATATTAAGTCACCGGTTCGTTCACCTTTCAACAACAAACTCATGAATGAGTCGTGTATAGAAAGCTTCTACAACAGCACCTCTTTCTTCTGCCTATAACAGGGCCATAATCAGTGGCTGGATATCTTAACACTTTTCTTCTTCCTTACACTCAGAGAGCTTCCTGAATAGTTTCTACCAGCTTTTGCTCTCTAGCGATACGCTGTAAAGGGCAATTCATGTGCAAGTTGCCCAGAGTAGCCTACACGGCCACCTCAAGAGGAGAGACAAAAAAAAAAATAAATAAATAAATACACGTGAGTTATAACACGTGCTTCTACGCCACGTGGACAGTTTTACAATGAAACACGTGTCTGAATCTATAATGTTTTCAGTCTGATGTATACATCCCGCTTCGTGCATATTTCGTTAATTCATTTCTCTTTCGCTAATTTCTCATAGTTTTGTCACTGGAGATTCTTCATGAATAAATGTGTTAAAATTTCTTCATAAGCTCACTGTTCAGAAACACAACCATATAGAGATATTTAATTCTGTAACCTTAAAGATTTATATCTTCATAGCGTACACACCAACACACACGTGATATTGCTTGGGTTAAATACACTATAATACATTGCCTATTCATTTCCTCGCGTTTATCTCCTCATCAGCTACATTAGTAGTAGTAAAGTCAATTATAACGGTAACAATTCTTCTTTGAGCCCAGTCATTTTAAGGCACAGTATTGAATATTTTGTTTTGGCTAACCTTAATTCTTCTCCTCAACCTCAATTTGTATTTACTTAGGTTTCGTGAACATTTCAAGCTTATAACTAATAATTAGAAAGGAACAAATCCTACTACGACTGGAAACGGCAGTTGCGTAAAATAAATGAATACATAATAAAAAAACCAGGAACGGCAAAATTCGCTTTTGGCAGTAGAAGGAAGCAAACTCTTTTTATTATAATTGTTTATTAAATTTTTAGACCGAAATATTTCCAACTCTACGAAAGATGTTAAACGTACACATGCCAACAATAATGTTAGGCACATAGCTCTATTATGCAGCGCTGGTCAGGTTGCTAATAACCATCTACAAAAGAAAAATGTCTTCTCGAGCTCGGCCTTGATCATTGCATCCACATTAAATTTTCTGCATTTCAATATTTTTAGGGTCTGAAATTATGTAAAGTAGAGTAATAACTTATCATTTTGTAATAGTGATAAGTTAACTTTCGAACATGCTTAAAACCCTTAGCTTAAATTTTGGAACGTGCATAAGAATCTTAGCTTATAAATTCTTGAATAAATATGAGTCAAAAGGTACAAACTATAACCTCCAAAACAGATAACGAGGTATTAAAATAATATGTTTATACAAAGTCAGAGGAGTAGCATCCTGACCAAAACATATTATAGAAGCAAAATGAAAATTTATGAAACGGCCATCAGCATGATGACCTTTTAATAAGGACTTTAAGAGCAGAGTAAAAATAACAGGAATCTTAAGAACTGAAAGAGAGAAACACCTAAACGGTTGCATGCAACAAGCACTGCACCAGGTATAATGCATGGATTACCCTAGATGTTAACTGTCAAAGCTGTTGATATCTCATTTTACACATCTTGTCTCAAATGACTTTAAACTAAGAATTTTCAAAATTTTCTTCGATTTCATTTGGATTTATCATAAATTTCAATCACGTCAAGCTTCAACACTATCCTTGTATACCAGTAAATAAAATGTTAACAATTACAGCCGACTCCGTCTAAGAAAATGAGAATACTTTAAGAAATAAAAAAAAAAAAAACTCACAAAATTAATTTATTCTCAACAACAAATATTGTAAATAATTTTTTAAATATTGTAAATAAATTTCTTTGGGAAATAATTTTTCGATAAATATATAATTTTATTCTCTACAACAAATATTAAAAGTAAATTTCTATAAATATTGCAAATATATTTCCATAAATATATAGTAAATAAATGTCTCTTTATATTGGAAATAAATTTTCGATATATTTCCATGATCAAAAAGGGTTATTTAATTAACTGTCTACATGAGTTCAAATCCATTGTACAAACGTTATACAGATGACATTTTCTTGATCTTGGAAAAGAAATGAACATATACCTTTCTTGTGTTACCTGAATGCCAAGCAAGAAAAAATCAGATTTTAAGCAAATATTTACAGGGAACCCACTTTTACAGAACTCCGCATAAATTTCCAAGGTGATTATGATAAACATCAACCAAATATTATCATGACTTGTTCACCGAGCCCATGATTTCTCTTCTAACTACGCACTATTGCATAGGGAAATTAACTTTTTACGTTTTTATTTAAATTACAGTTTTAGTAGTAAGTGTTTTACAAGTTTTTGAATAACAAATATAATTCAGCTGAGAAAAGATGTGGTCCAGAAAGAAATATATTTAAGGTTCCAGCACATAAGTATATTAACAAAACTATTAAAGGACCTGAAACACTTCTTTACTGGTTTCTGCCTCAAACCGGATTACGCTTGGAACTTCAGAAATTGAAAATCAAACATTTCCTGTGTAAGGAGAGATTGTTTACCAGTTCACCTGTTGTAAATGCAACTTGAAATATACAGGCTCTAGCATGAAGAATTAGTTTCGAACCAATCAGCACAGGCTGTCAGTTCTTGGACATCAACACCACTGTTAAGGATTCTTCATTCAACATTATAGGAACACGGAAAACACAATGTGACTAAAAAGATGAATAATTTTATAGTTCTTATAGAATCGAGAAATGAACTTAACTTGGAATCTTGAATCTATATTTGGTATATTATGGAAACGAGCCTCAAATTCAGATGCCACATCATTTCCCTTGTATATACTTTAAATAATGTTCTTAAGTCAAACTTATATCGAAAATATGTACGAAAATTTAAAACCTAGTCCAGGCTTATGAGAGTTTGGTTGTATGAAAGTAATAGACTTTGGTATATTATCGAATTTTACCTTATTTTCGTTTCACTGCATTTCATTTGAAACCCACTGCGTTCATTGAAGATAATGAAGCTTTTGATCCTAGGAAACCTTTCAGCAAACTGTATTCCATAAGGAAATTGCACAAACATTGAAATTTGTAGATGAAAATCTCTGCTATTATACAGCAAGGGGTGAGGAATACCAAGCAATAACTTACAGAAATAAATGAAGGCGTAGATTGAATAATAAGTATAGTGAACGTTGAGAAATGATACTTGTTTCAAGAGAGAAGCTTTCCATTGCATGTTCAACGGGAGAAAAATTGGGTAATATTAACAAAATACATTTATTGATTTAATGAAAAAAAAAAGAATGATCTAAGCATATGGAAATATAATTCCTAATGGGAATTACAAAATTTTTTTTAAAAAATACTCTCAAACGTTCTTCAAAATTTATTTCTCTAAAAACGTCAATGTTTACGAAACTTTTGTACAAAATAACATAGAATGAAGTAAAACCCACCTTTTAACGGCACGGATTAAATAATTTTGTTCTGTGATGAAATACAGAATACACCCACATTTGGAGGAAAGGAAAAATCCCTTAACTCTTTTTGCTGTTTTGAATTTTCTCACGTTCCTTGAATGGCAAGTAGATTCTGCAAGATAAATGATTACACAAGGCTATACAGTACAAATCAAAATCTGTTTCTCTAAAAATGCTATATTTTGATCACAAGAGATTTCTCATGCTACCACAACATTTTTGAAAAATTTATAAATATTTTTTTGCATCAGGGTAAAGTCAGAAAAAGCATTGACGTTCGGAAAGAGCTAGGAAGAAGAAAAACTATAAGAGAAGTTAGTTTGGATGATTCCGTCTTCTGGGAGGAAAGGTGTTGAGCTGGAAACTAAGGATAAATAACTGAGAGGAAGACCTTGGGATAGGAGGGGAGAATGGAGTGAAAGCTAAATTAGAAAGATAGGCATACCTTGCCGTAGCCTCCACCATTATCAGTCATATGAAAATGGCAAGGAAACAGTATCTGAACATTATTATTATTTATTTTTCTAAAACTATATCTCGAATTCATATCTTTTTAATAATTTTGTAAAACTGTTTTTTTAGAATTAAAATGTCATTTATGTACTACATTAACGAGTAGGTTAGCTGTTGCACACATACAAAACCGAAGCAACTATTGCCAAAAGAGCAAATATATAAAACAAAAAAGCAAGTACTAGGAGACTGCAGCTACATGGTAGAAAATCTCATATCTATAATCGACATCAAAGTGATATTGTCCAATATCTCCCTTTAACAGTTTACCTGCGATGTTTGGCGTTATAAGCAACGAACAGATTAAGGAAAATGTCATTTCTTTCCTTTCCTTTGAAACATATAAATAATGAGTTATACAGATCAAGAAAATATTAAGAAATGAAAACTAATTATTGCATAACTCAAATTTCAATAAAATGTGGTAGCTATTTTAAAACGAATTTTTGCTCTAGCTCTCTGTAATACAACGTTTGTGTCAATAGTGGAATATTTATATTTTATCAATTTTCCCAAGGGAAAATCACTTTATGATCGACAGTATTTAATTAAAGCATTTCAAAATGGGATTAAATGATGCCAAGAATTAAATTATGAATTTTATGACCTGTGTTAGATAATAAAATGTAGGCCTATATTGCGTTTTTTTTGTCTTCAAACTTTATTTGATGTTTTCCACGTGGATTATACATGTACATGCACATGCACACACACACGCACAAATATACACACACACACACATATACACATATATATATATATATATATATATATATATATATATATATATATATATATTTACAAAAGTCTCAAAGTCTAGGTGAGTAAACTTACCATAAGAAGAACGCTGATCTGACTAATTGCCTGGACTGATAGAACATAACAAGAGAAAAATAAGCTGAAGGCCTTATTGAAAAGGGGTTTTGGAGATGAGCTGTCAGGTTAACTAAAAAACACACACACACACACACACACACACACACACACACATATATATATATATATATATATATATATATATATATATATATATATATATATATATATATATATATATATATATATATTTAACAGGTGTTCACTTGTAGGCATCCCTTCATGCTTAAGCTCAGCCACACCTAAATCAGGGAATGGCCTTTAAGATGTTTCCCTGCTTAAATAAATTGTGTCCATTAAATGAGTCAGGGTCTACCACTTTCCATCACTAAAACCTACGCAAAGCACTAATCTTAAGCTGTTTGTCCCAAGAAACTTTCTCTTTGGCCGATCCCTCTTCTCCCCACATAGGATCTGTGTTCCAAGGCTGAACCATGAAACTGCCCAAAGCCAGAATGAACAGGAATCTCTCTCCTCAGCCAGGACACCTGAATATTGGAGCTATGAAAGCCAGCAAGGAAGCAAAGTCTATTCAGAGCTGACGCCCGGTGTCGGGCACCAGAAGCAGCCAGTCGACTAACCCAGTACCATGCCATGGAGATTGACCTCAGAGCTAGCGCTCGATCTCTTTAGTCTGGCCGTTCACCTTCCCATCTGAGTGCTACCTAAGTGCCACGTGTAGAAGGTCCCACTCGTCTGATAGCCATTCTATCCTACGACCAAGGAGCTTTGTTTAAGGAATAAGGTACTGTGTGGTGGAGAGTGTTCGGTCATTTATCCATTACTCTTATCTCATTTCTTTTTCCTTTTCACCTTGCATTGTGGAAACCTTCAAATTTGCCAGTAATTTAACTAAATATATCCTGACATTACTCCTTGAGCCTTCAGCATTCCATGTAATAATTAGACTGCGTTTTGGTTTCCCAGTGATCGTGTTTCTTCTCCATACATTACAGAAGGGTCGTGTGGATGCTGTAGACATCTACATCCCCTGTGACCCTACATCCATGAATCAAGCCTTATAGCTGGTGTATTTGTGTCTCATTACTAATTGAGTGGGACTTAATTTTGTCTGTTGTTAATTCTAACCTGAAAATACCAAGAGCCTAGCGTACATGCTACCTATAATTTATTACTCTGATTCCTGTAAATACAAGTAATTAATTCAAAACCGGAATTTCTCTCCTGACACCTTCCCTTGCTGAAATTACGACGTGTGGTCCCCAGTCAGAAACATCCCAAATAAGATAAGATTGCAAATTGCAACCACACATAAGAAATAGCGGCTATTGCAACAGAATCCTTGCAACATGCCATTTATTTTGCAATTGCAGCAATAACGTAAATTTCCATTTACATTAATGGCAATACACTTGGAATAATGTTTATGCAGCATAAGTATCCATTTTCACATTTGTTGTTTGTAAATCTGTGACTAGGAACTGTAAATTTCAAAGTTTATACTGCATGCATTCATAAGAGCTGACCGGGTGAAGGTAAGAATTCTATCTCCCCTGCTCAGGTAGCGTTGCCATTTAGGTAGACTATTTAGGGATTACTGCTACTGCATGTTGGCGAAAGTTGCATGACCTCGCTATAGTTAGGACTTAGCCAGGAAGTGAACAATGATAATTTGGGAAAAAAGTGTAAAATTTCTGTCTATCTGTATAGGGGAAATTTCGATACTGGTTAGATAGGAAGGTCGTATTTGGCAACCTCCGCCGTGTAGCTGGTGCACATGAGCCTCCCACCAAAGCGTTTTCATTGAAGTCTAACTTTGTGTGAAGGAGAATTAATGTAAACTTTTGAAAATCCTAGTTACTGCAAATTATCATTTGCATTTTGAGTGTTAGTAACATTACATACGCTCAGGCGTAAATCCTTTTCAAGATAACAGTCATAGTATCTCGTAAAAAGAGAAAATTCGTGTTTGTTTTGATGATGTGAGCAGCAGACTAGCATACAGTCTGTTTGTTTTGACGGTGGGCACACGAGACTTGCCCATCAGCATCACATGTCCTGTCACCTGTCATTAGCCACTCCTTGCTTTAACGTGTTCCATTCTCACACACAAGACCACCATACTACTGTATAGTACAACATCATTTTAACTTCTTTGGGTCACATGCGAGCTACTTTTATTACGTACTGTCAATAACTTGTAATAGTAGAGTGACATTTTTTCAAACCGTGGCAATTCTTTAATAAGAATCATCTCTTTAACAAGAATATTCATTCATTAATGATACACCCATTGTGACTGTGATAAGCATTTTTACTCTTACTTGCAAGTAATAATTATCAGGGTGAACATTTATATGTGTTCATAATTAGGTCGTACAAACTATCGCTTCACTATTTGCCCTGAGCAAAAGAAAAGCAAACCTAATTTACAGGTATAAGCAGTTAAATCCTGGAAATCTGGTCTGCTAAAAATAAATATGGGATCCTCGCAAACCCACGCTTATACTTCATTGAATACAGCGTTCACACACTTTACTTCATAGGTACTGTCCATATCCAAGCTCTTCGAATATTGTGTATCGAGAGTGCATTTTCACTCGATTCCCCGGAATGAGTCCGCACTTCTGAGTGCCGTAAATCCAGCCATTGAACTCACTCGCCACCTGCGTATCATTTAAGCAGTGTCTTACCAGTTCTTCAGAATCATATAACAAATTACCATTCTTCAGAACAAATTACCGTTCTTCAGAACAATTTACTGTTCTTCAGACAAAATTACCATTCTTCCGAACCAATTACTGTCTTTGGAACAAATTACCATTCTTCAGAATAATTATTGTTCTTCAGAACAAATTTACAGTTCTCCAGAACAAATTACTGTTCTTCGGAACGAACCAGAACCGTTCTTTTGAACAACCAAACCCATTCTTTGGAACCGCACCTTTGCACTTATCAAAATAGTGATTGCTGTTTGTACGTTATCTTCAGAGTACTTTTCGTGCCGTACAAAAGTTTCGCATATTCCGCCTAACTTTACCAGTGGTTCACCGCACAATTGAGTGCCAACAGATTTTGCGCTCCCCGCTATGTTTGCACCGTGTTACCATGACCATCCACGCCATGAGTGCCACATACCTGACCCCTGGACCACTGCCCAATAGGTGCCACCATCACTACTGCATTCCATAACACAAACTGCACCTGTGCCTCTTGGCACCAAGTGCCACTAGCCCATCCTTCACCTTACTTGCATTTTAGATAACCTCTTTTGAGTCCTAGAGTGCCACCTACTCTTTCCAAGGAATGCTCCTAGTGCCACTCTCTTCATAAGGCGTAATGCAACAGTATTTGTAGGCATTCACCCAAATTACTGCCCTTGATACCAGGCCTAGTGCCATTCCTCTCCGCCTTGCGGAACCAACCCATTACCTACTAGTTCTTTAGAACACCCTTGCACTTAGTGCCAGTGCCACCTCACCAAGGGGGCACTTTCATTTACTAGTGTTGCCACTCACTGGCCCACACCATTGCATAACCACACCCTACGAAAGCAGTGCCAATTTTCAGTCTGTGCAATTGCTTGCATGCTATAATACAGACCTACTGCTCACCTTGCTTAATACCTTAGTCCCACAACAACTGAAGCATCATGTCTGCTGATGACTACAGAGTCCACCTGGAAGTCAGGAAGAGGCTGAGCCTCCGGGAAGAGCAACTGAACTCATGGATCCAAGAGCACGTAGCTGCCACTAAGAAGGAGAGAGAAGCAGAAAAGAAGGAGAGGGCTGAGAAGGAGGAACGAGAAAGGAAGGAAAGGGAAGAAGAAGGGAGGGAGAGAGAAGCAAAGGAGGAGGAGGAGAGACAGTTCAAACTAACCTTGGCCCAGGAGGAAATAGCCCTCGCTAAATTAGGAAGACAAGAAAAGGAAAGCCAGCACAACCATGAGCTAGTGCTTGAAAAGTCTCATGAGGAGAGTGCCATGGCACTCGCCCAACATAGGGCCGAGCATCCCACTCGAGTTACTCCACAATCTGCCCACAACATCATGAGCTCGGTAATTCCAAAGTGGAATGACACCGAACCTGAGGCATGGCTTGAACATATGGAACGCGTCTTCACCAATTTTGAGCCTACCGTAGCAGAGATCTGGCAAACACATGAGCGGCGAGGTCCTAATCGTTTTCTGCTCCTTAACCAATGATGTTCGGGGGATCTCGAAGAGGTCAGAAAGGCCATCATCAATGCCAATGAAACTACCCCTGAATGCTGGAGACAATGTTGTCATGGCCAACCAAAGGAAGCGGGTCATACGTGGACAGAGTGGGCCTATCACAAGACTCAAGCTGTCAAGCATTGGCTGGAAGCCATCGACATCACAATGTTTGAGGAACTCTTAGAGTGCATGCAACTGGAGGATTTCTTCTATTACTCTCCAAGCTCATTAGTCATGTACTTATGCGAGAAACGCCCCAAGGCCCTCAATGAGTGCTGCCACTTAGCTGATGACTAGGACACTTATCATCCTTTTGCCAGTTCCCTAGATTGCAAGATCATCCCTCCTGGTCAAACCTCCTTGTAAGCCCAACCAAAGAATGAACCCTCTTTGCAAGAGGAAGGGACACTTGGAATCCCAGTGCCAATCTAAGGGAGGAGCCACTGCAGCACCTCCCTGTGATCAATCCAAGCAACATCCTAGACCTTCACCAGCTCCTGAAAAGGACTTTAGCAAGATTTATTGCATTGCATGTAAAGTCTATGGGCACTCTGTCCTCTGGAAGAATTGCTCCACCAATGCAGCAAAACCCGCCACTGCCGTGGCAGTTAACAATCATCAGTCTCTAGGCCCTCCAACCGAGGGCCTTATATTTGTGGCGCCTCCTCAAAGTAAATACCCTGCATGCCAGGTCAAGGTATTTGAAGACACTGATGAACAAGTCTCCCTGATAGGGAAAGACAAAGTCCTTATGGGGCTAAAGTTGAAAAACATAAACTCGTCACCATCGAGAGTATTATGTATGTGCGGTGGAGAGTGTTTGGTCCTTTATGTATTACTCTTATCTCATTTCGTTTTTCCTTTTCCCCTTGCATTGTGCTAGACCCTCAAATTTGCCAGTAATTTAACTGAATATATCCTGACGTTACTCCTTGAGCCTCCATATTCCATGTAATAATTAGACTGTGTTTTGGTTCACCCAGTGATCATGTTCCTTCCCCATACATTACAGAAGGGTCATGTGAATGCTGCCGACACCTGCAGCCTCCTGTGCCCCTACGTCCATCAATCAAGCTTTATAGCTGATGGATTTGTGTTTCATTATTAACTGAGTGGTACTCTTAATTTTGTCTATTGTTTATTTTAGCAAAATATTTTGCATTTTTTCTGTGCATATTAGTATTAAGCCATTTCGGCAGAGTTTCTTAAGGACATTGTTTATCCTCCTCACTGCCTCTTTGATCTTTAAACAGCAGTTAGTTTCTTTTTTCTTTTCAAGATGCATCACCTTAGCTCCTCCCTCCTCCGAGATATTTCATCTTGTCCCGTTAAAGACGGGGGAGATAATCTGCTCCTGAGCGGTATTAAGAGGTTGCTGTGACTGCATAATGCTGCTATTATTTGAGGATTACCTGCCCTGCGGGATTGCAGCAAGCCCTTTGGGTTAAGCCCTCCTGGCGTATATTCCTAGTATACGTCTCAACCATCTTCTCCTCTGGCTCAGTATTAATGCCAGGGGGTACTCTCTTTAAGGGTTTAAGTATTTTTTTTTTTATTGTTTAAATGTGAAGGCATTTGTGTTTTGGTGCATTTATTTATTATGAGGTTCGGGTGTTACTTCTGTCTGAGGTTTATGTATTTAATATTAAGTGGTTTTTCTTGGTGTCTGTTTGTCCTCTTGAATCACTTTGCACATTCTTGGTAATTTTACGATTGATTCCACCCATTCTGGACTTCGTCGCTGGTAAGGTGAATATTGAAAAGCGATATTTGATATGTCTATTTGTGTAGTGGAGAGTTGACCATCATATATATATATATATATATATATATATATATATATATATATATATATATATATACATATATTTTGTCACTTACACTGTAACATCTTTTATATCACATACATTAAGCTGCAAATGTTGTTTGGTATTAAATTCACTCAACCTCGGAATTTACATAAATTTACACAGATACACACACACACACACACATAACATATATATATATATATATATATATATATATATATATATATATATATATATATATACATATATATATATATATATATATATATATATATATATATATATATATATATATATATATATATATATATATATATATATACACACACACACATATATATATATATATATATATATATATATATATATATATATATATATATATATATATATATATATATATATATATATATATATATATATATATATATATATATATATATATATATATATATATATATATATATATATATATATATATATATATATATATATATATATATATATATATATATATATATATATATATATATATATATATATATATATATATATATATATATGTATATATAGATATATACAGTATATGTGTGTGTGCGTGTGCACGTGATCGGTGTGCGTTTGTGCATGTTATTTCATTTGTCCTTTCACATTCTCTCAACACACTAATAACTAAATTGCATCATGAAACATGTAGAAGGAAATAATATAAAGGTTTTGCCTTTTTCTAAAAACTTTGTTGTCTCTTTTTAATATTTAAAATTTGTTTGTTTTTCGCACACTCATATCAGTGCATTGGTGAGAAGGTCACCTAAATAAAATTTTATGAAAAATATCAACATAGCATTTACCTGCATAGATTATGTGGCATTATTACAAAATGAAATCATTAAAAGATTTAACATCAAGGCTTACAATATTCAATCAGGGTTATTACTGATGCAGTGAAATTTTTCAAGAGCATCACATAGGATTAGTATTGACTGCCAAGAAAAATTATTTATTTTTGAAAAATTCTTCATCAAAACATATTTTGGTTTAAGCCTTTTCAACAATATTTTCAAATAAATAAATAAATAAATAAATAAATAAATCGGAATCACAGACTACAGTTATTGGGTGAAAAACTCAACGCCTCTGGAAAAGGGGTAGATTATTGTTTCTAAATAAAAACCAAATGAATAAATGAGCATTTTCCATTGTATTATTTTCTCATTTCGCTTCCATTCTCTAAAATACGATGGGAATCATAATATTATGTATATAAGCTTAATCGTGATGCGATCAAGAAGGGTATTATACAAAATATTATTTAAACTTTGCTGCTGATGATATCTTTTGCCAGTCTAGGTTAGTAAACAGAATTTGAAAACTGTAATGTAATTTCATAAGGAATACTAATAATTTTAAATCGAAGTATTTGAACGAGGTCAGAATACATCGGAAAACATGCGTACAACGATATCTGTCATCAATAGATTATGTTACTAAATCTTTAACAAATATTGCAAGGCTGCAAAACATATAAGATCTCCGTTGACAATGAATCTCGTAACAATATACTAAAATTTTCTACAACACTAATAATCAAGTAAAAATGCGCCCAAGTGTCTTCGGCGCAATCGAGTTTTCTGTATGAGTCTCGGCCCATGAATCTTTCAGCCACGGCCCGGTGGTGGCATGTCCTATAGAGTTGCTAGACGCGCGATTATGGATAGTTTAACCTTAAATAAAATAAAACTACTGAGGCTAGAGGGCTGCAATTTGGTATGTTTGATGATTGGAGGGTGGATGATCGACATACCAATTTGCAGTCCTCTAGCCGCAGTAGCTTTTAAGATATGAGGGCGGACAAGAAAAGTGCGGATAGAAAATTGCGGACTGACAAACAAAGCCATCTAAACAGTTTTCTTTTACAGAAATCTAAAAGTAATCATTTATACAGTGTAATAGGAAAAAAATTTCTATGGCTTCCTGTTCAACTGTCGTTTGTATGTCATCCTGGAAAATAATTAGGGTTTTCAGCCATTCTCTCTCTCTCTCTCTCTCTCTCTCTCTCTCTCTCTCTCTCTCTGTTCAAAGATTTCCCTGTTAAATAGTTCGTTTCCTCTTCCCGTATCCCATCAATCTACTTCCATAGTACTTTTTATATTCAGTTATTCTTTTAATCTTTCGGGGGAAAATCGTTTTGTAGTCTCCAAGCGTGTCATTAATTTAGCTACGTGCTTTTCCTAATACCTCTGTCATTTCTTCTTGTCAATAGTTTACGGTTTATTCCATGGATTCGAAAATTTCAATAATATCTTTTTCGTAATAGACGATATTACAACCCTCATTGCTTGATGGTAGTGCTTCTTAATGTATGAATTTATTTTAATTCGTTTCTCATTATTCTGAACAATCGTATATTTGGTATGTTAAGAATAATTTCAATATTTGAAGTAAGAAACTTGCTTTCGCTGTCGCTTAACTTATTCAAGCAGGGTGAAACACCCATACACAAAAATATACATCAATGTGCACACGCGCTCGCACACACACACACACACATGTATGGTGGCCGGTATGTAGAATCCTTGATTTTTATTCCGATAATTTCACTCCGGGTATTATGACTTCCGTTAAATTGAAATCAGATTTCTTTAACACCTAGTAATTTGACACCCACAAGAAACAAATAGCTTATGTAATAAACTTATTGTTTAAATAGCATAGGTCAGTTGCCTTATCTAGGAAATGGAAATTACATGATGTGATTGTTTAGTAAGTTGATGACATTGTTTACAGATCATTGTTTTATTTTTTAATTCAAAAATATCAGCAACATTTTGCAGTTGCATCCGAGCTTCTGTTGGTATAAAGAGCTTTTTAATAACCATGTCCCCTACCATTGAGAGCACCCTTGGAGGACTATATATATATATTTATATATATATATATATATATATATATATATATATATATATATATATATATATATATATATATATATATATATATATATATATATATATATATATATATATATATATATATATATATATATATATATATATATATATATATATATGTATATATATATGAATATGTATGTATATATACACATATATATATTATATACATACATATACACACACACACACACACACACACACATATATATATATATATATATATATATATATATATATATATATATATATATATATATATATATATATATATATGTGTGTGTGTGTGTGTGTGTGTGTGTGTGTGTGTGTGTATACTATTTCTGAGGTAGAGCAAATTGTATATTGTATATTAAACGACATTTTTGGCCTAATGTTTGTATATATATATATATATATATATATATATATATATATATATATATATATATATATATATATATATATATATATATGTGTGTGTGTGTGTGTGTGTGTGTGTGTGTGTGTGTGTGTGTGTGTGTATGTATGTGTGTGTGTGCTTGCGTATGTTTGTATTATCCCATTTTTTGCTATTTACATTTAATAAAAAATCAAGACGTCAGTTCATTTATTCACCACCCGAATTCACTGTTATTTCATTTTACTGAAACTGACATAGTTTCTGATGTTCATTTTCTAAGTTTAACTCAGTCCTGGACTTTCTTAAAGTCGTTGGTTTAATAATGTAGAACGTATTCTCAGAAGTAAACTTGACGTAGTAACGAAAGCAAATTCTAAGCTAAAATATCCAAAACCCATGTAATATGCGAACAGAAAAATATTCCGCTTTGCTATGTAAGAACCAACTGCAGACATTTTCCATTTTTATTCCCCATGAGGATGTTCAGAATTCCAGAAATGTGGAATTGTAATTTTATGGAAATCCCTGCTAAATTCGGGCACTTTCGCCACAAAAACTTTTAACGTTCGTCCTTAAAAAGAAATCCTCTCTATGCTAATTTTATCTTTTTTGGTCATTCAGGAGAAGGGTGCGATAGTAGGGCTTATGGCCAGGCAAGAAAAGGAGCTCGAGGAGGAAGGATACTTTCGACAGAGTGAAGAAAATGGTGGTTACGTCGTTGAAGCTTAGCAGTATGGTTGTTTTGTTGTTTTGATGTTTTATTTATTATAATACTTTGTCTCCGACAATACTAAAATAAGCATACTGTTTAGTTGCATGGCTGCACTGATTTTATTTCATGAAATTTGGGGGGGCGAGCCAAGCACCTAGATACTGCCATTCGGTACTTTAGACAGTGGAAAGAGGAAGTTGGAGGGTTGGGCAACAAGATAAATAGATTTAAAAAAAAAAAAAAAAAAAAGTTGTAGTACAAGGATCTAGAAGTGGAACTTTGAGAAAACCCCATAGTTGCACTAAAAAGTAATAGTTAGATAGGTTGAACAGCTGAAATGTGAATGCGGCTAGAGGCGTAAGAGACACTGTAAACACCATTTAATAGTGCGCACTGCGTAGTTTGTGAAGTGCACTGATGACACAAACCCACCTAAGGTGGGATAAACTGAAAGGAAATGTATTTATCTTTAACTAAATTACCCTTTGGTCTCTTAAAGTTCATTCATTTTCATCCGTCCACCCATCGTATCTTTTAGTTAATGCTGGTCTCCAGACTCCCAGCTTACCAACCCTGAAATCATGTGCTGAGTTATTCTGTCTCAATACAGTCAGGTAGATGGACCAGTGGGTTTTATTCCAGGAAGACAGCAAGATATCAGACGTGTTTCCTGCGAAACAAGAATAACTGGTCAAACTGTTATTAGGCTAACATAGTTTTGCCGCTGGAAGGAGCTCTGTGATTTAAGGTCATTTGTGCCATAATCAAGATACCATTAGAGCTGCTTACAATGTCCGTTGGGCATATATACTAGTTTAACCATTAATTGGAAAAACGTTTAAGGTAGCCTATCCTGCGAAAATCAGGAGATCGAAGTAAGCCAAGATAAGACGAATAAAGTACAAATGGTAAAAATACTTTTGCATGTTGTGGACAAGTGAGGGGTAATGAACTAAATTACTCTATAAGAGGAAGTTTATGGAAATAAATAAAAGAATGCTAAAGTGCCACTGAAATTTTAAGCCCTCAGTCATATACCGTTGTAGAAACGTAGCCTATACATTTTTGACACAAAAGCAAGGATATGATGAAACAAGTTATCACTTTATTACTCTATCAAGAATTTTGGCAAAAGCTTGCAATCGCAATTATACAAGAAAGATGATAATAACTAATCTGTTTAATCTGAAAGTGATGGATGTTGCAATTAGAGGAAGTTATTGAATAATGAACAATTAGATACAAACTCATGACTTTGCAGAGAGCTGTTAATTTACTGGGGAATTATTATGAACTGAGAATTTAGCCGAAGACGGCTGCCAAAGAGGAAAATGAAATAAATAACTGAGGAAAAGGCATGAATAATATTGATAAAGAAAGTACAAAGTTGAAGATTATACGTATTTTTTGGGGCATGAACCACAATGTATGGATGCTTCCAGCATGTGGACAGAATTATAATATAGAATTATAAAAGATCAGTATGATAAATTGATAAGCGTTTTTGCAAGTTTAGGCCTATTGTAATCAAATAAACAGAGTGAATGAATCAGTGAAAAACATTTTAAAGTCACATTAGGAAAGACTATGTAGGCAATACTATGCTTCTTAAATTCTTCGCCAACTTAGAATGTAATACCAGAAATAGTCGATTAATGATATTTTTGCATATTCTCCAAAACGAATCTGGGATCCAAGTGAATAACTATGTTACCTACTTAGTTATGAAGATTAGCACAGTATTCAGAGTCCAGCGTTGCTGTTTCGAGAATTTCTTTTACCTTTGTGGGTAGTGTTTGAGAAGTGTTGGCTACTAGTAGGGCTCCACCCGAAAACTTGTGCGAACTTTGCTCTTTTGTTCTGTAATAGTTTGTTAACTTTTAAAGTCAATAAAAGTCTTCAGATGAAGCTCCTGTGTTACCTGACTCCTTCCATTTCCAACACCCCATCTATTTGTTTAACAATGGCTGTTTAAAATCTCGGATAGTGAGGACACTAACTTTTTTATTTTAGACGGAAAATTAAAAGTAAAATAACTCTTATTCATCTGGATGTGACGTAATCCTTTGTAACGACAGAACAGGTATGCAAGGAGGCATCAGGTCGAACAATTAAATACCAGCGATGATAATAATACAATAGATATAAAAAAATCCAAACATTTTTTGAGTACCAACAAAATAATTGGCGGAATACTGGATTTTCACAGAAGTTTACAAGAGGTATGATTTTTAATGTATATAAAGTCATTTATTTACTATAAAGCAAAAGATAAAGATAAAACTGTGTAAAAGATTGTGAAGCAGTTATTCCAAAAAGCAAATGACGATGGCCAGAATCCCCACGTAGCACTACTGCAATTTAAGAAATTAACAACAACAGAAAAGCTGCTACTGAATATAAGTCTCTTAATGGAATTCCAGAAATTCAGTCTGAAAAGTACAATATCCGCCACAACTTTACAACAAAGGAAGTTAACATCTGAAGCTGCTCAAACAACCTGATGTATTCTCAAGCAGAGGGCCTGGTGAAAAGATGTAGAGGAAAGGGAAAGTTATAAGCGACTAAATACATCCATTATAGCAGCAAGTAAAAATTATTCATCAGAAAATATAATTACCACAAAAGAGCTGCAGTAGAAGGCAGATGCTCAAACGAAAAACATTGGAAGTTAGAGATGATAACACTAGAGCAATAAGAAGGCATTAAGGAGGCCAAAGTAACTTGCTGCATGTAACCTAAATTTCTAAATTTCCAGCCTGATACACGAACAAGTCATCATTTTGACAGTATATATGTATGTGTATATATATATATATATATATATATATATATATATATATATATATATATATATATATAATTATATATATATATATATATATATATATATATATATATATATATATATATACATATATATATACATATATATATATATATATATATATATATATATATATATATATATATATATATATATATATATATATATATATATATATATATATATATATATATATATATATATATATATATATATATGTCACATATATAAATATATTTCCTATATCTTTATATATATATATATATCATCTTATCATTAATTTATTTTGATAAATTGTATATATATTGTTAAAATGTATTTATTATTTTGATAGTTTATTGTTTAATTTGCTGCTTTTATATCTCAAATACATTTTAAAATCCTTTTCACAATAAACTATTTCATGGAAGGCACTATTCTTATCATTAATTTATTTTGAGACCTATTGCCAAAATTTTTAATTTTGAAGTTTAAAATTTGTTTTTTCATCTCAAATACATTTTAAAATGTTTTACATGAGTAATATGGAAGAGGTTTTGTTCCGAATAAGACCTGCCATTTTAATCTAAGAAACGTTTTGCAACATGCTCAAATTATGCAAGCTAGGTGCAACATGCGGTATATTTGATATCATTACCATTTTTTTATTACTGAGATAGCTAGTTTCAGTGAGTTCTTATTGTATCTGCAGTGAGCTTCGACTTACCCCGTTTTGAGTTCCACAAAATAACATTCGTAATCCTTGTTGGTTTGATTGTTTTCCGGTGCTGCGATTAATGGCCATAGGACAAATACAGAATAGTACCCAATTGATTCAACACTTATCACATTTATTTGTTTTCAGGAAACAGTGAAGTAGCTGATGGCCTGAATTCAGATCTTATGACTGATATGTAAGTCATGCACTAAATAAGGGATGAGGGTGAAACTCTAGCACAGTTAATATTTTCCTGTTTGGCAATTTAACACCGAGCGCTTCCCATGATTCACCATAGTTAGGCAATACTCTCCATATCATCAAAATATATATTATGAATCATGGTGTAAACTGAAAACGCGTTTTTTAGTATCTCCAAACAATATTTCCAATGAAACAACAATAATAATATCATCTTAAGAGTTGAGTATGGAGAAAGAGAGAGAAAAATGGAAAAGTTAAGAATAGAGAGAGAGAGAGAGAGAGAGAGAGAGAGAGAGAGAGAGAGAGAGAGAGAGAGAGGTTAAGAATGGAGAATGGAAGGGCTGAGAGGGGGAGAGAGAGGGAAAGAATGAGAGAGAAGGAGGCGCATGAGTTGAAAGTATTAAGCTTGAAACAGGTTTGATATTGAATACAACTATGAATCTGGTACCCATTTTTGATGAATCCAGTGTTGCTGAGCTTTTTGTTGCCTTTGAAAAACAATGCTAATAAGTTATTGTGGCCAAAAGTTATGTGGACTACTCTTATTCAGTGTCGTCTTCTGGGAAAGTCGCGGAAGGTATATACTGGATAGTTTTAGATAAAGACTTTAGTGCAGATTATGATAATGTTAAGTCTATCATTTCAAAGGCATGTAAATTGGTTCCAGAGGCAGGCCACAAAAAATTTAGGGAGTTGAGAAAGCTGCCTACCCAGACGTTTGTGGAATTTGTTCGAATAATGGAGCAGGCCTTTGGAGACTGGATTAAGTCGAGGGAAGTGGATGAACTTAACAAGTTAAAGGAATTAATCCTGGTTGAAGAGTTTAAAGCATGTGTGCACTGTGAATAAAATAAGAGTTGAAGCTAGACCCTTTACAAGAAGTAGCCATTGCTTCTGATGATTATGTGCTGTCCCATAAGTCTAATGGTAGGACAGGGAACAAGAATTTCTAGTGGGACAGAAACAGAAGTAGTTAAAGTGAAGGACAGGTTAATTGGTCATTCAAGAGTAAATCTTCACACAGAAGGGACATGTGAGGTCAAATTGTGCCAAATGGAAAAGGCAAACTGACAGGGTAATGAAACCAGTTGGGCTGCTATCAAGTAGGACAGGCTTAACCCTTTCCGGTCTTGGGGCTTCTAGGAGAAGCCATCCGTCTCTCTCATACTAGGTATTGAGGGCTT
>NC_089783.1:6941781-6966781 GCF_040412425.1 Macrobrachium rosenbergii | reverse complement strand
ATTCTGTAATCGGTTGGCGGATAACTCACCAGTTAACTGGTTAATAATTGACAGTAGTTATCAGCATTAGTTGTTCATTACTCGGCCATTGGAGGAAATATCTCAGAAACAAACCGACGAAAAAGTGCTTGATATTTTCTGGCCTTTTTTTTTTGTATAAATATTAAATGAAGTTTCGTGGCGGTACACAAACGAAAACCAGATGTAAACCCAGAATTAGGTGACTAACCTTAGCTGTCCGAAGTTTGAGAATCGTATATTCTTTCTAAAATGAAGAGACCTCTCCGGTGGGGCTGTTTGGGTCTTCGCAGGTATGGCATATCTGCCAAATGTATAACAACAGCAGAGAGATAAAACCATTTCTCCCATTACAGATATCAAATAAAATCTTTTTCGTTACGCAGAATTCCAAGTCTATTACATAGGTTCACGATTGATAATGTATTTTTACGCAATAACAAGAAACGAAATCAGATTTTCTATCAATATGGCATCTCATTTTGGTGGCGTTGCCAGTATTTCACACACAGATCCACGTGCGTTTAAATCCATGGATAAGCCGCCTAGATTCTCTCTAGGGAGCACTTTTGGTGGTCACGGTCATCACGGTATATTTGCAAGGAGTCGGGGCAGAAATTCGTGTATCTCGACGAAACGTGGGTCAATCAAAATTACACTGTTCAAAAGTGTTGGACAGGCTTATCATCCCAGCAGGCTAGGGGGTAAAACCTCCCACCAGTAAAGGAAGCCGATTGATAATTCTACATGCAGGAACAGAAGATGGTTTTGTCAACAATGCAGAATTGGTTTTTCAAACTATGAATGATGGGGACTATCATAAACAGATGAATGCTGAAGTTTTTGAAAAATGGTTTAGAAATCAGTTGCTACCGAACATCCCTCCCAAATGTGCAATCGTGATGGACAACGCATCATACCATTCTATGCAACAGGAAAAGTATCCAACCTCGTCTTGGAAGAAAGAAAACATAAAGCATTGGTTGATAGAGGATGGCGAAGAGCCAAGTGATGATTTGCTGAAAACTGAGCTGTATGAACTCGCTAAACAACGTATTAATAACATGGGAAAAAAGTATAAGATTAACGAAATTGCAGCTGAAGCAGGGCATAAGATAGTATACCACCGTACCAGTTGTCAATACAACCCTATTGAGCTCATATGGGCTCAAGTGAAGTCTTATATAGCGAAAAAGAATACGTTCAAACTGGCACACCTTAAAATTGAATAATGTCACGGCAGAAAACTAGAAGAATGCAGTGGGGCACGTAGAGAAAATTCAAAAAGAGGATGCCCGGCAAGATGTGGCTGTAGACAAGTTTGTTGACAGTTTTGTCAACATAGCTGATAGCTCTGATGACGAGTTTTCTTAATAAATTATATATAAAAAAAAAGTATTAGGCCTACGGGGGAAACCTCTCTCTCGAAAAAAAAGCACCTTGACTTTTACCTTAGTGGTGGTGTGGAAAAAAAGTTTGATTGAAAAAAATAGTCTTTTAAATTTAAGATGGTCGTCACTCCTCGTTATAGATAATATATAGGCGACAAAGAAGTTTATTTTAATTCGCAATTCGAAAAATGAACAAGAAATATATCATCTATTTCTATAGCATTAATCAAATACTTTTAAGTATCTAATTGTGTAATAATGATAAATGTACGAGTACATCTATCTACGAGTACCGACAAAATAGATAAGGTGATCATATGTAACAAAACAAAAATCTGTAAGATTTAGAAGAGAGAGAGAGAGAGAGAGAGCAGGGCGGAGTAGGAAGGAGATTAAAGTACCTGGAAATGAAAAGCCCCCTAAAATCTTATAAGTATAGCCTCAGGGTTTGTCTCGAAGACATTTAAAGGTCTGTCACACACGTGTCAGTTGTTGTTTTCGTAAAACTGGCATCAGGACAGATCTTTAAAAGCCTCGCCAGAGGTGTCTCTTCGTCGTGGCAAGAGTATAGCTAAGATAAAAGGAAGATCTTGTCTGGCTCTCTCAGTTCTAAAGCGAACCCAATTTACTCTCAGTTCTAAAACTAAGTATTACCCAAGGCCAATACAGTATAGGTCAGTCGGAGAGAAACGGCCGAGTCAAATTTCGTGGGCCACATCTCAAGAAAGACCCTAGGTGTGGCTGTCTGGGTTCAGAGTGACCCAAGGCCAATACAGTATAACAAAGGTGTGGATTATAACCGGTGGGTTGTACCCATGCGGTGAGGGCGATGGTCGCCTTGCACTGAATTTATTTCTTAAAAAAGTTTTTCTGAGTAGTGTTTCACTCCTTTTGAGACAGCTACAATATCAAATAATTTACCTTATTTTTTATCCATCATACATTGAACGAGTACCTAATCATTTATGCTATTACCGTTTGTTTAATGTAGAATTATGAATGTTATTGATAGGATACAGTAATATAGCCATATCATTAGTTACCTAAGATGTCATTAAGAAGCAGGAACTGAAGAAAATACTGGTTTTATTGCAATTTGTATATTTAAAAATAATATTTACATAATGAATAAGAAACAAACAATGAAAAGGATATATATTCTAAAAACTAAACATTAACTTACACATATATTTCTATATATATATTTTTTTTGGCACTGCTTCTGTCACTTTCAATTTCTTTAGCCTTTTTTTTCAGCTTTATTTGATTATTCAAATGCCTTATCATAAAATATATTGAAATTTTATTAAAGAATTTTATGACCTCTTCGGGAATATTTGTTCCTTCTCTTTCCAGTTCTGCAACCAGAGTTTTTATGCAGTCTTTGTCCCCTAGCAGAGATTTGCCATGAATGCTGGTGAATATCTCCCGCAACACGGTCAGCTGAGAAAGAAATTCCTCTGAAGGCAAATGAAGTCCGCCTCTACTCACCATCCCTACCCATGAGTCACTGGTACACATGGACACTTTTTTTCCTAATTCAGGATATTTTGAGGAGAACTTTTTGACGATATAACCCCCTATGTATTTCAGTGCTTCATTTTCAATGACACTGGCTGCTGTTTTTTCATTGTCTCTATTCTCTTTGCATGCTTCTTCGCTATCCTCTATATCCTCTTCAGGGCACTCAAAATCGAGGTCTTTAAATAAAAAACTGCTCAAATACAATTCTAATGATAATTCTCTATCCTCCTTGTGCTTGATATTAACGGCAGAATCATTCAACATCATAATATTATCGTCATTATTGCCTTCTGGATCTGTGTTGTTTTTTCACTTATCCTAACATTCTTACCTAAAATTACTGATCTAATCCTGAACTTAAATTCTACAGCATTAGGATAGTCATAGGTCCCCTTCATTTGCCTTATGAAGCCAAACAGATGCTCTAGGCAATCCTGATTTAATTTTTGCGTCAAAATATAGTCAACACCATAGAGATATTTAACCATATTGTAAAAGCCAACAATGGACTTGCTTGAGAGAATGATCCCCTTCTGAAATATATACAGATCTCTTGTCTTCGGTGATTTTGCCTTTAAAGTGCTCATTACTTCTGCCACCTTCTCCAGGATATGTACTTGAGAATCTGTTTCTATTCCGAAGGGATTTCTAGTCGATACGTCTCCATATATATGATTCGAATTCATAATATCAAACCAGTTATTAATGAGTGCTATAAAATCTGAGGTAGGCTCCCAGTTGCTAGATACTAATAGTCCCCTACTCCCCAAAAATCCTCAAAACATTTGCACAAGACGATGAGAGCAACTGAGCAGCAAATTTAACACGCTGCCTCTGATGTCCATTAACAGTTATGTGATGATTATGACTTTTGTAAGCTAACCCATATTCTGTTGGCTGTTTCATTACCATTTCACGAATGCTTTCGTCAGATAGTCATTACCCAAATAAAATCCTGAATCAAGGAAATTGTTTTGAACTAGCTTTACTAAATGGGGAACATCTGCAAAAACATATTTCCCTCTCTGCACTAGGGTTTTTGAACGATATTTTGTTCTCAACAGGGTCTATGCCTAATTCCCTCCACATACGAAGGTTGGGTGACCCCATCTCATTCACAATTGCAACAACTGGATAACCCACAGCTTCTGTATGTACTATGATTTCTAATAGCAATGTTTTTAAATCTGTGTGGCCGAAGTTGAAATAAACTGGTTGTTTCCATTTTCCAATTAATCCTCGTAGCATGAATACTAAAGCTTTGTCATACGGCTCATATAATACATCCATACCTTTGTCGATGCAATATTCATCTATAATAGACATTTCATCCAAACTTAGCACTGCAAGTCTTTCATTAATTGTAAAAGTTTCAGATTTAGCTCGTAATAATGCCAATACACTTGTCAAAATCCCTGGCTCGCAATAAAAATTACGAGCTCTTTCTTTCAATGTTGTTTCACATGGCAATGGGAATCCTTTTTTAAGTCGCAGGTATTTACAAGCCTTAGCACATACTTCTTAAAGTTAAAGCAGAAGCAATATTTTCACTTCTCCATTCCCTCACTTTCTTCTTTGTTACAATGGCTTTAATCTGTTTTACCAAAAAATGGCTCTAAAATAATTTCAATTCTTTTTAGCACAACATTTCTGATAATTAGCACAACTATCATTCAACTGAGTTACATATTCTTTTAATTTGGCATTTTCTTTCTGCACTTCTTGTAATTCCTTCCCTAGATTTTGCAAGACTTTTTCCAATATCTTTAATTTGGCATTTTCTACTTTCACTTCTTTTAATTCAGTTAGTTTTTGTAACTTTTTCGAACTCCTGATTGCCATTTTCTGTTGCACATGGTTTCTCTATATTTTCTCATTCTAATACAATTATTTCATTAGAATCCTCTTGCTCTGAAGTAACCGTTGGCTTTCCATCACAAAGATGATCTTGCACCGTAGGATTGTAAAGATGTTTCTTTGACCTCCTATCTGTCGCCTGTGGAGACTTAGCGCTTCCACTGCAACATCATCAAAGAGAACTTGCATTACAAAAAGTATTGTCTTTGCATATTACGACATGCCAACAGTAATTGTATATATACATTCCTTTTTAGTTCCTTAATTACATTAAATTCTGTTTCAATATCACACATGACGTGCTTTGCAACAATTAACTCCCCTTTTGGTAAAAACATAGAAGGAATAGCATCTTTCTTCAGTGCTCTCATATTCATAGGGCTGTCTCTTGATATTCCCTCATTGTAGTCCCTGTGGCTGAAATGCACTGAACACACAAGTGCATATTTGATATTAATTGCATCAGCACGGCAACACGCCTTTACCCACTCATCACAATAAATTTTGTCTTTTGGAAAACGAAAATATCTGATTCCATTTCCTTTTGTCTTCCTCTTGCTATTTGAGCAACCATACACAGAACATGAATTTGGCATTGTTAATAAAGCACTTTCCCATCACTGTCCTACTGCCCTGAACGTATACTTCCGCAGTACTAAGTTGTGGTTGTTGGCCACGGGTCACTTAAAAGGGTCAGGTGGGAATGTTGTCGGCGTGGGGTGAATTGTGGCCCACTCTGGAAGGCGAGTCACTGATAATCTCTTCTCCGTCTGACCTCTACTGTATTGGCCTTGGTATTACCAAGCAAAACTAAGGACCAGAAGCACAACCCCCATCCTCGCAAAATCCCTAGAGCAATTTTAACATTCAAAAACTTTGGAGCCAGAGATGAGGCCACCAACTAAAGATTAAATTATGCAGAAATCCTGCATTTCTATCGCCTCACTTACCCGATACATAGAAGTCCAACGCTAAATAATGTTGTAGTAACCATCGACAGTCACTAACTTCAACAATTTATAGGCATAAGCAATAACCGCTCTGGACAAATGACATCACTATTGAAAACTTGCTGCCTGCTTAACTTGTTTTACAAACTAATTAGAACCTTTACATGGTGATTTGGACTCAACTCAACCCCGTAAGATCCTTAAAGTATTTTCTTGTCGGCATCTCGTGTCAGTGATTTTTCACTTCCAACTATTATCGCTCGAGTCACCTTTACAAGTGTTCTCAGACGAATGCGATCTACAGATCATAAGGAATGATCTTAATAAACATCTCCAGATCATTAGGAATGATCTTAACATTGATTATTCCTGTCATCAGTGGGGTCAAAATACAATATAACTTTGCTGAATTGGAAGTTTAAATCTGCATAGACTATTGCAAGTAAACACCAGTGCGAGGTTAATAAACTAATATCTCTTCAGAATTAAAAACCATTATTTCATTTACTTCATTTCTCATATCAATTTCCCCATCTTACTTCTGTTAACCAACCAATCAGTAACTACCATTCCTTTGATTTCATAGGACATTGTCTTCCAAGGAGTATTGCAAAATCTGCCCCATCACATGACATTTTGGGGTTAAAGAAATGGACAAAGGTTTACAGACATATACAGTATATTACGCTGTCTTCATACACGTAAATACAATTACACATGACCAAAGTAGTCATTATTAAAAAATTGAATAGTGAGTAGACCACAGTATCTACAAATTCTAGTTGTCTAGAGCACTTCGAATCCTCACAGGGTATGCACAGCATCTACAAGCCGAGTTCTAGTTGTCTGGGTAACCAAATTTAGAGTGCTTCGAATCCTCACAGGATATGCACAGCGTCTAGAAGTGGAGTTCTACTGTAGTTGTCTGGGTAACCGAATTTAGAGCACTTCTAATCCTCACAGGATGTGCACAGCATCTACAAGTTGAGTTCTAGCTGTCAGGGTAACAGAATTTAGTGCACTTCAAACTGTCACAGGACATGCATAGAATCTACAAGTCGAGTTCTAGTTGTCTGGGTAACCGAATTCAGAACACTTCAAATCCTCACAGGATATTCAGTCTTAACGAAAAGCGTCGCTTTCCATTAGTATTAGTGTCAATGTTATGGTCTGCTGCAGCTACACCAAGAGCCTGTGCATAAGAAAAATAGTTTGTTTGGTTTTAGAATATGCTGAAAGTTTCCATGACATAACCTACCCTCGGAGTGAAACAGCCTGTTCAGTTAGTCCCAGCAGCTATTTTATGGCTATTATAATTAATATCATATGAGTAACTTTCCCACTGACAATCCCATGTACTAGGCCACCAACTCCAAACTGCCACCAACTCCAAACTGCCACCAACTCCAAACTGCCACCAACTCCTCCAAACTGCCACCAACTCCTCCAAACTGCCACCAACTCCTCCAAACTGCCACCAACTCCTCCAAACTGCCACCAACTCCTCCAAACTGCCAACAACCAAACTGCCACCAACTCCAAACTGCCACCAACCTCCAAACTGCCAAACTCCTCCAAACTGCCACCAACTCCTCCAAACTGCCACCAACTCCTCCAAACTGCCACCAACTCCTCCAAACTGCCACCAACTCCTCCAAACTGCCACCAACTCCAAACTGCCACCAACTCCAAACTGCCACCAACTCCAAACTGCCACCAACTCCAAACTGCCACCAACTCCAAACTGCCACCAACTCCAAACTGCCACCAACTCCAAACTGCCACCAACTCCAAACTGCCACCAACTCCTCCAAACTGCCACCAACTCCTCCAAACTGCCACCAACTCCTCCAACTGCCACCAACTCCTCCAAACCAACTCCTCCAAACTGCCACCAACCCTCCAAACTGCAACTCCAAACTGCCACCAACTCTCCAAACTGCCACCAACTCCAAACTGCCACCAACTCCAAACTGCCACCAACTCCAAACTGCCACCAACTCCAAACTGCCACAATCCCATATATTACTACCTTTGTTCCTTCAAAATCCCAAAAAGATAACAGGATAGAGAGTCATCATTTAAGATATATTTAATTGGGCACCAATCTTACACTGAAACAACCACACCTTACTTTTGTGCTACATAACTATGAAAGGTGCCATGCAGTGCGAACTCAAGTCCTTTAGTATCCAGTCTTTAAGGGAATTGAAACTGCACAACCCCACAGGGGAAAATATCAAGTTGGTGAATTCAGAATAAGAAAGGGAGTCGCTGGAGGAAAGGTGGATGAAGATAGTAGTCAATGAAAATATGCAATGCAATCTGAACTGTCTATTTCCTATTTGAACTGCATTTCCTAACTTGAAAGCTTTGCTTGAAGAGTAAGGGGGGGGGGGGGGTGATGGGGTGTTGAGTGCGTTGACTGAACGACGTTAACAAGACTGCCCAAATTTGAATTACAATTTCCACTATTAACCAGCCTATTAGAATACCTGACAATTCCACATCAATGTAAAAAAAATTATTTAAAATCCCAGACCTAGACCTCTTAAAAAATAGTTTAAGATCCACCTGTTTAGTTCCTATTTACTGGTGGGAATGAAATTCTAAGTTATAAAATTAAGTCAGACAGTTACCCTACACTATTCTCAGCTGCACTAATACATTCTAACTTACATCTCATGACCAAACAAAGGGCTGAAGTATTGTAATACACTACTATTAATAACTTACATGTCAAGTGTCTCCCTATATCTGACTATCACGTTTTTTACCCCAGTCTATTCCCAGCATCCTGAAGAGAGACACTTGAGCGTTTATTACCTTTATCTTAACCCCCTCATCTACATAAAATTAGCACGTCCTTTACCCTATTCTAGCCTATCATATATTTCAAGTTCTATAACTTACCATTAAGTCCTAGCTACACGAAAACTATCAACCTTGCAGCTCTAACCTAAGCTAGAAGATGGTTGGTTTGAAATCCCTGTTGTGCATGGTGACAAAGTCACCATGCTTGTTTATGAACTTCCTGTTGTGCATGGTGACAAAGTCACCATGCACAACAAGCAAGTCCACCTTTGCCTGACAGGTGGCACCGCCACCCCGGCAAAGGTGGACTTGGGAAGTGGGCAAAGAAAAACTTAATTTACACGCAAAACTTAATCTATATGCAAATTTAGAAAACTTAATTTACACACAAATTTACACACAAATTTACACACAAATTTACACACAAAACCTGATTTACACGCAAAACTTTATTGACACGCAAAACTTTATTGACGCGCAAAACTTTATTGACGCGCAAAACTTTATTGACGCGCAAAACTTTATTGACGCGCAAAACTTTATTGACACGCAAAACCTTATTGACACGCAAAACTTTATTTACACGCAAAACTATTTCAGCTTCAAAATTCTTACTGTTTAAAAACTTCAAAATTGCAAAAGAGATTTAACTACACTTTACAATTCTAAAACAACAAAACTGGCTGCAATTACAAGATCAAACCACTAAAGGCAAAAGTTTAAATAAATTTAACCAAGTTAAATACACTAACCTAAAAAAATACCAGATTTACTCTACAATCTTTCAAAAATTGCCTTCCACACCTTCCACACATCAAACTAACAAACTTAATTTACACGCAAAACTTAAAACTTTGTATCAAAATTGTTATTGTTCAAAAACTTCAAAATCTCAAAATAGAGACTTTAAATTCTAAAAAACAAAACTAGCTGAAATTACAAGATCAAACCACTTAAGGCAAAAGTTTAAATAAAATTAAACAAGTTTAAATCCACTAACCTAAAAAAATTACTAGATTTACTCTACAATCTTTCAAAAATTACCTTCCACACGCATCAAACCAACAAACTTCCACATGCATCAAACTTTTGATGCTAAAATAGAACTAAACTAATAATAAAAAATATACTTGAAAAGAAAGTTCTGAAGCTGAAATCTTAACATTTTTTGAAATGGTACAAAGCTGGTAAGGATGAATAAATAACTTTCAAAATAATCAAAACCAAGGTTTTGAATCTGAAAAAAATAAACTAAACGCATTAAAAAGCCTAAACTTAAAATAAAAACTTACTAGTTTTGATTTTGAAAAAGCTAAGCTAAAAAATGTTCGGGGGGTTGCTGAATTCACTCTACTAAAAGAAAAAATTCACTATTACTAAAAAAAAAAAAAAAAAAAAAAAAAAAAAAAAACTTAAGAAATACTTACCCATTAATCCTGTTTGGTCATAAGGTATCGGTATATCTAAGACAATTCAATAACTCACTGTGGCACGCTTATTTAACGACACACCCTGACCTGAAAGAAAATATAATATTAAAGCCCAAAATTTTCTATCAAGCGGAAAGAACCAAAGGCTGACTATTGGTTACAATCAACTGGGCCATCTGATAAGTTTTAAAACACAGACAAGGAACAGCAAGCAAGGCTTTAAAAATACTGATAAAAGTTATTCCTAGTTTATTGGCACTTAAGCCTACAATAATTAAGAGTTTAAATCAACTTAATATAACCCATATTAGGAAGGCTAAGGTAGTCGTGTTGACCCTAACTAATCAAGAAACTTTAAACCCTATTGCATCGTAGGACTTGCTCTATTGCAGCATGAAGTTAAAATGGACACATTCGTAGCACTGCATAAGATTGCTAGTATAAAACCAAAATGCACAGAATTTCCACTCAAAAGCAATCTAGTTCAGCTCAGTAATAAATAGGCTTCGAAACTTCGAAACTAAGTCTTAAAATACCATGCTGAAGGGCAATCTACAACAATACCTAACATACTAAACATTTTGAACAATTATTGTAGGAATTTACTACAAAAAATCGAAAATACCAATGTTTGACAATACAAAACCCGCAAAATGAAAACTTTCATACGACAACTGTGTCATAGCTCAAGTACCACAATCTAAACATTTGAGAAATATAAAACGCAAAACTGGCAACAGTAGCCACTCGCCAACCCAACAAACCTTGAAGCACGCCTTCACGCCTAAAATCTTGCAAAGTCTATTCACACTACAACATAACTAAAAAACTGCTCAAGCTTCTTAAGACCTCAAATGAATACTGTAAACAGAAGACATGCAAGTGAAGCATATAGGCTATTTGAACCTAGAACAAATTGTAAGTTAGGCTCGAGTATTTGTACACTGCGCACCAAGACCACACAACAAAATACCGCTTGAAGTGAAGATCACACATGAAAGCAAAATTGAAAAAAAAGAACTACTCTCCTATTCTGCAGGAGCTACGATGCTGACGAGAAAAAAACTATAAAATATAAGCAGCACCTTACTTTGAAAGCGTACAAGGGCCCGTCAGAGAAGGAATCATCACCGTGGAGGACTGTAAATAAAATCAAAGTGAAACAAAGTGAAACCAACGATCGTCCAGTACAGCACGGGCGAGGTCCCAAACGCAAATGAACTAGAGGGTCGAGTTGGTATCAACGTAACTGTTTTACCAAGCCGGGGACTCTACAACACTGAAACAAGCTGTTCTTGAGAATAACAGCCAACGGCCACTGCAACTGCCTGCTTGTGGGACGTCACTTTATGGCCCTTTCGCTACCGAACACGTTAAGGCGATGATCAGAAAATCGACAGAAAATATTATTATTATTACTATTATTATTATTATTATTATTATTATTATTATTATTATTATTATTATTATTATTATTGAGAGTTGCCGGGCACTCTTCCTTTTTAGTGAACTACCCCAATTATGTATCAGTAGTTAGCTCATCTGAAAAAAAAATTTATTATTATTATTATTATTATTATTATTATTATTATTATTATTATTATTATTATTATGATTTGCCATTTACTCTTCCTTTTTAGCAAATTACCTGAATAATTATGTATCTGTGTTTGGTCTATATCTGGAATTATTATTATTATTATTATTATTATTATTATTATTATTATTATTATTATTATTATTATTATTATAGTTGTTGCTGTTGTTTTCAGCAGTGCTTGGGCACAAGAGTTCATGAATATTACTTTTTACTAGCGTACTTAATTTAGTACACTGTATTGTTCATCTTAACGTTCATCGTATATGGCCCGGAGCTGAAACAAAGGATATTATCATCATTATATTATTAGTTAATGTAACATGGCGTCACAATGACATGGTCATAGACAAAAATATTATAGAACACTGTTGTTAAGGCGATTCAACGGTGAGCTTAGTAACTTGCGCCAATGAATGTAAGGTAATTTTTATAATTAAATTTATCATTACTAATTAAAGGTGCGTAGGTTCGTAATCTGCTACGGTAAAAGGTCACCTTCAGCGATTTGCCATATGGATTCAAGGCTTGCAGTGATAAATATATCCCAAAATTTGGGGGAAATTGAGAAGTGGCAAAAAATAAATCATTTATATCTGTGGCAAGTGATATAATTAGCGGCTAATTCGAACAGTGGTCAATGAATTTACTAAAACCAGATTATATTGTTTGATCATCGCCTGATATTTAAATCGTTTCGATATTATTAGGTGGAACTATGAAAACTATTGTCATGAGGAATATATATATATATATATATATATATATATATATATATATATATATATATATATATATATATATATATATATATATATATATATATATATATATATATATATATATATATATATATATATATATATATGTGTATATATATATATATATATATATAATAATGTGTATAGTTATAGTTAGATAGATAGATAGATAGATAGATAGATAGATATTAAGCCACCAATATACTTTAATATCCAGTTCACTACACCTCGGGATTAATAAATGTTTCGTCACCAGTTCTCAAGAGACGTATAAGTTGACATCGGCTCTGCTGTAAATGCCTGTCGAATTCAGGTGTTGTACTTAGAGTCGATATCAACCCATCTTCACCATGATAGCTGATTGGTAAATTTGTAACGCGTGGATAATTATGAATTTGTCGAATTTGTCTTATACACCGAGGGTGTTTCTTATATTCACAAACATTAGGCCACAAAAAAAATCCGGTTCACTACATTAGGTGGAGCTCTTAAAAATATGATCATATATATATATATATATATATATATATATATATATATATATATATATATATATATATATATATATATATATATATATATATATAATGTTCACACAAATATTAAGCCACAATTACCGTTTATTGCCTAATTCACTATACCTCACGAATAGCTTACAACCAGAAGAATTATAACTGATAAGTGATACGTTACCAGTGGTATTCGAAACGTTGCTTTATTTAGAAACAATGTTGTACTTTTGACCATGGGTGATGTACAGTGACTTTTGACCATTGACCCATCAAGAAAGGTGAAAGTTGATATCAACTCAGCTGTATATGCACAATTCTCTTTTATTTTGATGGACATTAATAAGAGCATTCTCTGCGATTCTTCGATATGAAAGCAGAAGGGTAGTCAGGTTCGATGTTGCCATAGACATGTTCTTAATGCCTCTACGTACGGGAGTTTTATTTTGCTGGTATATCCCTTATTTTGTTATGCCCATTGGTTTGAAGAGATTATTATCTTACTGGCTTGGTTGATGGCTTTTCCACCGACATAGTGAGGCAGCTTGAGTTGTTTACAGATGAAATCGACTCCTTTGTCTATGTAACCGTCAGAACAGGTTCCTGGTCCTCCGAGAAAAAATATTACACTGATACCTCAGTCTTCATTGAAATTGCAATGTCATGATAGTTAGGAAACGAATCCAGGAAATAGAGACCGTTGGTCTTCTATAGACGTTGAAACTGTACTTGAATGATTCCCTATTGATATATCAAAGGAAAGCTAGTTCCTGTCCTTTTCTCATTCAGTTTTTATCGTAATGCTAGAAGTGAATTCATTTTGCTGCAAATAGATATAAAAATCTTCTCAACTATTATACCAGAACGTGAAAATGTCATCAACGTGTCGCACCTAAACCACTTTGGGATTGAGTCATTAAAGTACATGCAGACGTTGGCTTAAAGAAGAATGCAGGCTGCCTATCCCACATTCACATCTTTGCAAACCTTTCAGTTAAAAGAGGGCATGTTATTGGTTACACGGAGCTTGATTAATTTAACTTTTTTTCCCTGTCCAGAGGAAACAGGTCTTCGTAAGGAGTTGATTTTTTCACTTATGAAATTCAGGATGTCGTTTACAGGAACCCTTGTGAATAATGACGCCGTGTCCTGGCTTATGAGCGTTATGTCGTTCACTGTAATATTTAATTTATAGAATTTCTGAATAGAGTTCTCTGCGTGTTTTATAAACTACCTAGGAGATGTGTCAGCAAACCTGCTAAGTTTCTGATAGAGTGAAAATGAACTGGGAGTCAGAGAATGCCTTTCTTTTGGGTTATGGCGAGTCCGTAGAAATATGGTAAAGAGTTGTTGACGAATCCAGGTAAAAAAGCCACAGGTAAAAAAGTCACAGAAAAAAGTCATGCTTAGGGCGCCGATGCTGACCGAGTAGGACTTCCCTTAACTACTGAACAAGATAATCACAATATAAACTACACTGACCGGAGATCGTTGAGGATATGGAATCGATAGTCACAAAATTTATACTTGTTAAGCAACTGTCCATAGCAAATCAACCTTTGAATTGCCTTATAACTGTTGAATGTTCATTTTAAGATTGACTTTTCGCTTCCGCTTAATTAATCTCTATTTCCTGCATTCATTTCCTAACTATCTTGACATTGCAATTTCAATGAAGACTGAGGTATCAGTGTATTTTTTCCTCGGAGGACCAGGAACCTGTTCTGAAGGTTACATACAGTAGACAAAGGGGTCGATTTCATCGAAGAAGTATGTTTGGAAACATGCGAAAGCTCATGTTATTATTACATTTACATATGTATACACAGCTATGGATTTCGTAATCACCATAAATTCTTTAATATTTTACTATTGCACACCACTATAGCCTTGTGAATGAACATACTCAACAAAAGCCGAGGAAGAAATACCAATGAGGTTTATGCCCTGGGGAGATGAAAGCCAACAGCTGGTGGATCTATGCCTACGGAGGTGAATACCAATGTGGATTATGACCAAACCCAGATCGGTTTTCCATATCCAGAATTTTGGAAAAAGACTGAATGTAGAAGTGAGAAAATATAAAAAAAGTCAGACAAACACAACAAAAACCAGCATTACAAGAACTGATAGACAACAGCAGAATAAAATGCAAAAGCAACACATGTCGGGATAAAAGTGGGTATACTGTATAGGTACTTTGGGAACTGGTAAATATTTTCTCCACACATTTTTTCCCTTTAGATATCTTTCATCATCCCAATTCAGTTTAAATCTCTTCATTTAATGTGCCTGATTCTTCAAGGCCACAAGTCAATTAGAAACTATCTGATGTAGTTCCTGAGAAATAAAGAGGATATATGAAATTTGTGCGCTATTCAAACCGAGGCCTAAATTTTCTGAGAAAATATAGCCAATCCCATCTACCTGCAAAATAAAAAATCATAAAAAACTAATTTTCAAAAGTTTTTTAGGCAAGCGCGATTGGTTGGTTGATCCTTTCTCCAAGTATTTGTTGTTTTCAAGGAAATAATTCAGTACAAAGCTTTAAGGACAAAATATTTATTTTATATGATTTTCAGCTGTCAAGTAGATAGGGTTTGGTATTACTTTTTTTTTGAAATATGTTAGTTATTCGCCTTTTTTTTAAATAACAATTCAATTATAATAAAAAAGAATCGTCATATCTCTTCTTTTTATTATTGGCATACTGAACAATCTTGTTTTCCAAGCCAACAACCATATTACTTTTATACACTAAAAACAACTGTGGACCAAGAACTACCCTGTGGAACCCCAGACACAATAGGTCTTGGTTCGCTAAAGATCACATCTACAGCAACTCATTGCTGCCTACCTGTATGAAAATATTAAAGTAAACTTAAAACATATCCACCCACTTCAAGATTCTGAAGTTTATAAACAAGTGTCTTGTAATTTACTAAATCGAAAGCGCCACTAAAATCTAATTGAATTATTCTACACTTACAAACCTTATCAAGGTTCTCCTGCAAATGGCACATTCACTATCAGCTAATAATCCTTTAGATTCCACATATTTATATAATAGTTTAAAAATAAGTTTATCTGCAACTTTGGAGAGCACAGGGAGAATAGAAATTGACTTGTATTTACTGCAATCTGCAGATATGCCATTTTTCGGAACAAGCACTGTTTTACTAAGGTTGCGTTCACCCACAATGACACTGCGTTGACCTAAAAATCTATAGAATCTACTAATCGTGGGAGACAACACACTAGAAACCTTTTTTAAAAACAAAGGGAAGAAACCGTCAAGGCCTTCTCCACCTCAGCCATGAAGTAAATAAAAAATTTCTCAACATCCCTAAAACAAAACGCAAATTTTGAAAGAATAGGTTCAGGATGACAAGTATCATGGAAAGGTACATCCTCAGCTGTTTGCTTAGCGGTTCAGGGTTTTCCTTAGAGCCAGTAACCAATCTACCATCATCTGTTACTAGTGGTGGAATGGAAAATGAGCTTGACCCAAAGACAGAGGAAGCCAATTTGGTCCACCACAGATGAGGCTGAGTAATTCCTTGAGGTTTCATCTTCAAGGAATTTTTGTCATTTCTCTCAGCTGCATGGTAACTTCTATTTGCAGCATGGTGAGACTTAATTAAAATGGTGTAGTTTCATGTGAACGATTTCGTCTCCATGTGTTGAATTTGGTCTGTTTGTCCTGATAAGCTTGCCTACATGTATCATCAAAACATGAATGGTCCTTTGCCCTGAATTTGATGACCTTTTTAGTGATATACCTTACTAAAATAGCCATCATCATGTCATTTGAGTTCTTCTTGGGATCTGTATCTGATATAGCATCTAATATACTAAGTACCTTACAAGCTTCAATACGGCAATCCTAATTGGTTCTAGATTTCAGCCAGATTGTTTGTCCAATGGGAATAAAGTGATTAACAGATTAGTATATCTCTATGGTGCAATGGTCGGAGGTACCTATATACTCGCAGACTTTAAACTTGGCAATAGCAGGAACATCTAGGAATACGAGGACTAATCTATTACCAGATATATATAATATATATATATATATATATATATATATATATATATATATATATATATATATATATATATATATATATATATATATATATATATATATATATATATATATATATATATATATATATATATGTGTGTGTGTGTGTGTGTGTGTGTGTGTGTGTGTGTGTGTGTGTGTGTGGTTGAGCACGATGTTACTCTTATGCAATTTGCAAAACTAACAATACATATCTGAACTGAAATTCATCTGCTTCTCAACACTTTGTAACTAGTCTGGCAAAGAACCTTTGCTCTCTGTATAAAGAATGGTTTGTTATTATTGTTTAACACTTTGATGCTACCTATTCCTTTAAGAACTTCTTGTTTATGGTCTCTTAACTTAAACCAATGAATTAAGGGAATCAGGTCTCAATTTCTATGCGGCCATTCACTTGTGCCTCATTGTCTCATCAGTGTATCTGGAAAATGTTCTTAAAAATTCTACGAGTAACCACTGCAAAATACCCGTCATGTGTAAACAGCGTAAATTTCCGATCTATCAGTGACACCACATTTACTGTAGACATGAGGAAATTTGCTAAAGTATGAAGTTATGGTTTTCAGTATGTGCGGGGAAAAAAGAATATGGAACAATTTCCGTATCTCACAAACAGTATTCCACACCATATTTCCATGGCTTTGATGCTCATATCCTTTCTCACCCCAAAGCCCATGATGAAAGACAAAGAACAGCTTATTCATGTATATGACGGAATCAGTAGAACACCTTCCATTGGGTGACACGCAGATTATAACAAGTTTGTTGATGGGAGAGGCTGCATTGCTTTCAGTCTGATGTGAACTGGACCTTTTACATCAAACATGAACTCTGACTAAGCTTGAAGTAGTCCATTCCCTTGCACAAAGAACGCAAGTCATAATCTTTCTCCATTTATTAATGCAGCTAGCATCGTATATAATTGTCAGAATAAAAATACATTCAGTCCTGGTGAACTAGCCAGTTTAAGTATTTTACAAGGTAAAACTTCTATGTGACCACACTTTTGCCTGAATTTATATAAAGACACACACTAGCATGGCCACGCTTATACGAAAATATAATGTTTAAATTACTTCAGTTCTGTTCCTAAACGTTTAATGCCTCGGTAAGCTACAGTGGAAACCTTTAAAAAATGTGGATTAATTTCTGTTGCCTTTATATTGGTTCTTGAAGGGAATTTAAGGCCAGCCTTACATATTCGTTTTAGTATTATTTTTTTTTTTTATCTAATTAGACATTTCCGACTTGCTTCTGGAATTCATTTATTTCAATATAATTTTTTTTTTATTCAAATATTGCACAGACGTAATATTAACCAAGAATATGACTTTCTCTTAGATTACTTCTTTTATAGCAAGATAAGTTTTACCCTTTTTTACTAAAACGATCTCCTCCGTTGTTCCTCAAAAAAGCGAAAGGACCCGAAATTTCAGTTTATATTAGTTATTCTCAGTCTTTTTCCACTGCAGATCGTTGCAGCATCCTTCCTGAATATTCTTCTTGCATTGTGGAGATAGTGAATTGCTTCCTCGAAGATTTGATATTTTTTGTTTACAAGGAATCCCTGGCACGTTTATATTTAGAATATTATGTCAAGTTTTAAGAATGTGTAGTAAAATGTTCAGGAGGAGACGCATGTTCGCAACAATTTTCTGGAGATATTATGGATTTTTTTTTGTTCAAGCTTGAAAAATTCTAATGCAAAGTAAGAGCATATATTTTACATATTATACTTGTTTATATTTCTTCAAGCATGAGAAATAAACAGATTGAAATATAACATCTAAAATAAACTAATAAAAATATGCATAAAAGGCGAGAGTCTGAGCAATGGATAAGATTTTCATATACAGACATTTATATTTTGTGGAATAAGATCAATCCAGTGAATAAACTGTTTCATATTTACCCTAGATGGTCTCTTTTATCAACACATCACTTTCCTATTGTGCTTGAAGATATTCTCTTTCTGATAATTTTAAATAAATTCTAATATTGATATGCCTGTTTTTTTTAAGTCTTTATTGGAAAATTATTGAAATACAATAAAGATTCCAGAATTTAAAGTTTATTTTTTTGTGGCAGTTGCTTTAGCAGAGCCATATGAATGTAATGGATAAAAATCCTCTCTCTCTCTCTCTCTCTCTTCTGTATGCATACAATATATATGTATATATATATATATATATATATATATATATATATATATATATATATATATATATATATATATATATATATATATATATATATATATATATATATGCATAGGCGCATTCTGTATCTGAGAGGGCCTTATCGGTTAAATTCACAGAATTTCTGAATATAAAAAAAAAAGCCTAATAAGATTAACTCTTATATTCTCGAGTCTTTACTGTTATTCAATATGTTTATCACTAAAGTTTTGGATATTACGTGAGGCATGAGTTATAATATCGAATAGACAAAAATAAGATGTAAAAAAAGAAAAAAATTATTATAAAAATGGACAACGCAAAGCATACCATTTTGAATACTTAAGTATGGGTAGTGGAGCTGAACGAATACACAAAAAAAAAAAAAAAAAAATGAGAGAGAATACGGGATGTACAAAACCAGGCGAACGATGCCGGCAAAACCAAGTATTCAGGCAGTGGAATTAACAAAGGAATGCACATGGGTGAGAAGTAAAAGAGGAAAATTACTGTCAAAGGAGGCAAGATTCAGTGTCACCAACATCAAAAGAAGAAAGACAATGCGGGGATGGACATTTTTATGGGACAAGAAATAAAGACATGAGAGGGATAATTAGTCTGATGCAGCCTACCAGGGCTGAAGTAGACATGCATGCTCTAAAGAGTGAATATATGAGGTTTAAAGTGGATATAGCATTAAATAACTGAGTCGAACCTTTTATTAGCTTTAGAGGAAATGACACGTCGCCTCAAAATTTGTACAGCAGGATATAGAATGAGGAAACAAAGCCAGTCGATTTAAGATTCGGAGTCATCGGAAACATCACCAGACTTATGTGGGGTGTATAGCAGAATTGCGCTTCTCTCAGCTGTGAGGATATTCAGCATACTCATCCCTAATAGGCTGTAAAAAGAAATTGTCAAAATGCTGAGAGACCGATAACCTGGTTTTAAAAAATGTGTAGGAAATGCAGAGATCAAATTTTTGTGTCAAGGGCTTGTTGAACAGTAGTGTGTGGGAATTAGAAACAGCCTTCTGGTGTTTTTTTTTTTTTTTTTAATGAAAGGGCATTCAGGTTGTCCACAGACAATATCAGGGCAGATCTTACATTACTGTGATTATGCTGTTTAATATGGTAAATGAATTAAAATTATTAGAAGGGAGCGGATGCAAAGTTAATGATGGTGGAGTTATGTCAAGTGAATTTGCCCATCATTTTGATCTCATAATGGAAAAGGTGGTCGCAAACGGAAGAGGAGGCTAAGAATGAACAGAAACCCAACATACTTCGAATACGCATATGATGCTGTTTTAATTAGCAAAGCAGCAGAAGATTTACAAAATATGCATAACATAATGTACGATATATGTTGAGATGATATTTGCGATGAATCTCAAGTAAATTGAAATAACGATGACACACAAAGGACACACGAAGAGGTGGTAACACCGAATGGGGAAAAGATGAATACTGAGCCTTGCAAATATTTAGTAATAACGATATCTGGTATAGGATCTCTGGAGCTAGAGTTTAGTGAAAAACTGAAAGGGCAAATAAAACAAAGGTCAGGCTAGATTAGAATAATAAAGCTGATGTATGTATATATATATATATATATATATATATATATATATATATATATATATATATATAACATATATATATATATATATATATATATATATATATATATATATATATATATATATATATATATAACATATATATATATAAAGCTGAAAATACCCATAAAAACACTATATACATATATATATATCATAAAGATGAAAAGTAAAAACACTATAGCATTTTATGGGTCATTTTATCTTCTCAGGTCACCGTTATATTGCAGTAAAAGACATTCATAGATATCATGTGGGTGTGTTTTAGCCCTTGTAACCCATACTCAGATAATTTATCATATACATTACTAAATTAGAGAGTACAATGTTATAATATCCGCATTTCAGACAAAAGTCTTGAAAAGAATGTCAAAAAACTATCGTGATCCTTAACCGTTTTGTACCCAGGTGGTTGGGAAACGGTAAATGTGCTCTCGATTTTAAGTCAAAGGGCAACTGGTTAAGCTTACTGTCGAGAAGGGAGGCATTCCATGTTTTTCTGCTTAGCTTAAAAAGTAGGTCTTTCAATAATCGTTTTAAGGCTTATTTCTAAGAGTATTAATGGACATAATTAAGCTTTTATGCTTATTTTAGCTCCGTTATCACCTTATTCTTTTGGCCAGGGTCTCACATTCACAAAATAAAACATCGATAGAGTAGCGAAGGAAAATCATTCTTTTATCCCTTCAGAGAAGCTTCATTACTGAAACTGACTGTAAATCGTCGTAAAGTGTAGATCGTCTTAACTTTAATGCATAATGAAAGATTTCCAATTATCTCTCTCTCTCTCTCTCTCTCTCTCTCTCTCTCTCTCTAACCCTTGTTTTAAAGGAGCTTTCAGAGAAGGGGTTAAGATAAATCTGCATAAAATAAACCTCTTAAACCTTATTTGGTATAATATCATTTCGCTTTCATAGAAAGTTCCACCTGGATCTGCTCGTTTATCCTTGCCTAAAGATCTGTATTCACAAACATTCTTTTAATGTAATGTTATTTATATAAGAAAAAGTAAACGAATCCAATCTTATTAAAAGAATAGTAGATACCAGTTTCATGTTACACATTCAGTTTTTTAGTAGATGAACTTCCATTCCATAATTAACCTCAGTCTTCATTAATTTCTTACGTAAAAGGAATTACTTTCATTATAGGTAATGTTCCAGTGAATAGACGAAGCAATATAGGCTGAAGGGGTTGTTAAAAAATTTGAAATGTTTTACCCGTATGTTTTCTCAGTTTTATTGACAAGGTATTCCGTGTTCACAGTCATTTTTGCATTTGACGTTGGCAGTTTCCTGATCATTAAAGGAACTGATGGTAACATAATGGTACAAATAACTTGAACATCTTCAAAGATTACGATAATAGTAGCTTTTAACGTAAGAATGGTCGTCTACTTTTCTGTTTATTAACTGGCTTTGGAAGCCTTTGTTGAAAATAAAACACGTTTTCATATACTGGATATAAATGCTTTTTTGATGCAATCAGAATGTTTGTATCTGATTATTTAAAATCATAATGTTTGACAGGAAAACTTACCAAAGTTTATGAAACCAATTAATGCCTTTCGTAAAAATAAAAAAATGCTAATTTTATATTTGTGATCATCTAGGAATGTGACGATTACAGAATTATAAAATTTAATCTCCCATGCAGTGATAATAAGACAAATAACCGTCGAAAAGACCCATTGGTGACTTATCAAAAGGCGCAGAACAATTTGTTTTGATGACTGGCTAATAGAAAACAAACGTAATGAACGCACTACGACGAGTGGTGAAAATATAAGAGGAGTAAGGAAATGACTTAAACGCGTTTACATTTCTAGAGAGAGCATAACTGTGATATTACACAGGACTTGGAGTGAGCTGGAAAAGTGCAGTACCCAAAAAAAGTAAGAGTTGTCCAAGATATGTCTGAGGAGACAGAAATGCAGTTTTCCTTAAATTTCCAAATTCCCGAAAGATTATCTTTGCGATTCTACCCTTTGATTTGGGCTTGCCCGTGGTGTCCCTTGGGATAAGATATCAGTCCACTTGCAGAATGCTCTCTGCTAGAGATATATTGTTCAGCACCAGTGGCGACAGAATGGAGTGGAAATTAGAGGAGCTAGAAACAGCCAGTGAGGACCGAGAATTGAAGATCAGTTAGGAAACACTACATTCTGATAAAAATCAGAAGAAAGAAATTAGTTTTAGGGAAGGAATTGTAGATAGTTAATAAAATTAAATTTTCACAATTGACAAAGAGCAGTCAATGGTTAATCAAATGCTAGAATAATTCACATATATCAGCCAATGTAAAAAATTAGCCTTATCGGGAAATTACAAAGATCAAGTTTAGTCTACACAAAACAGCCTACTAAGGGATTCTGAGCCGATCAACACGGTTTTTTGGCAGCACCTTTTTATCAAAGCATCGAATAAAGGTGGAAGTTGGCAAGTGCATATTTTATATAACCCTACCTAATTTTTCCAAGTATTATTTAATACCTAAGTTCGATAGTTTTAATATTTATAGAGTAAAATGAAATCGCCGATGACAGAACATGGAAAATCACAGATAAGGATCCTAAAGCAATTCGTGACGTTAACATAATATGACGCCACGAGGCTCCGCCCATCCACCAAGTAGATGGTGAATGGATATGCATCTTACACAGTGTAGGCTTCAATAAATTCGATAATGGCCAGCAGGATACGGAATTGTCCCCGTGGTTGCAAGACTGCGTTTGTGGTACGGCTTGCCACTTCGCATACAAGCGAGAAGACCTGTGGCAAGATTTACTACAGCGTGAATAGGTAATTATATTTATAGCCGGTAATAGTTACTTAGCCACCCGAGAAGTGTGGGCAGCTGTTAGTTAATCCCCTCATTTTGAGGAGTGACGATGAAGACATTTTGTAAATAAATTACGTACAGTGTTAGACGTTTTACTTGTACATCTAAAACATATTTATTAAAACACAATGATTACAACAATATGTTCCTCATTCAAACTGATTTCAATATATTTTCCTTTCCATGCATATCAGTATAAATCGTGTTACATTTGATTGATATTAGGTAGGTAAATAATAGCTTGCCATTAAATTTTTTACTCCTACCATTACCTTTTATTTGCAGCGAGTATACGAGCGCTGTTTAGGGTGCTGTATTATATAAAAAAAGCAAAGTAAAATAGCAATGGGTTACATTGGCGTTGACCTTTACACCTCTGACAATTGGGAGAAATGAGGTAGCATTGCTTTCCACTTGAATTACTTCTAGTGACCTCTCCTGACTTGCTGCAAATAGAAGGTTATAGTGTCGAAACCTGAGGTAAAACAAAACGATTGTCTTTTAGTATTCCCGCCCTGAATAGATGTATTTCTAACAAATGAGCTACAGACTGGTTCATTATGTGGATGAATTACATACAGTGAATTATTTGCAGAGTAGAAACAATACGAATATCAAGAAAATGGAAGAATTCCAAGATAACAACTTAGTCCCAACAACTGTACGGTAGAAGTTCCGATGAAACCTCCACAAAATATAATAATAATAATAATAATAATAATAATAATAATAATAATAATAATAATAATAATAATAATAAAATAATAATAATAATAAAATTGTTGAGAATAAAAATGCAATCAAGGGGACGATGACAAACCCTGCTCGCCATCATTGATATCGCTGAAGCCTAGGATGGGCAGTAATATCAATTAGTGAATATGTCATCGGCAAGTGGGCAGAGCCACAGTGAAGAGACGCTTTCCCCATACGTAAACTTCTCTTCACTGTGGGTGGAGCCTCAAGTCGTCATAGGTTACGTCACTACAGTGTTCAAAACCTTTACATACGATTTTGATGGCTCTGGCCTAGGAAACAGAATTATTAAACTTAGGTACTAAATAATACTTCCGAAACTTAGGTAGGGTTATAAAATATACACTTGTCAACTTTCACCTTTATCCGATGCTTTGATAAAAATGTGTTGCCGAAAAACCGTGTTTCATACATAGACTCTGAATCCCTTAGTAGTAGCCATTAAGTTAGTTCAAAGCAGAGGCATGGGCGATAAAGAAATGAAATGAGCAAAATTGAAGACTCTTGAGATAAGTACATTCGAGTGGCGCAAAAAAGGGAGAAAAAATAAAAAGTTTTATGGTAACGGGAAACCAATGGATGAAGGGAGAGGGAGAGAGAGAGAGAGAGAGAAACGCGTAAAGGAAGACAAATTGAATTTGTATGGTTATGTTTTGAAAAAAAT
>NC_089783.1:6911781-6936781 GCF_040412425.1 Macrobrachium rosenbergii | reverse complement strand
CACACACATACACACACACACACACACACACATATATATATATATATATATATATATATATATATATATATATATATATATATATATATATATATATACATATATATATATATATATATAGCATTTTGGCTGTACGATCAACATTCTCTTAATCTGTTAACCAGGAAATGAAAGTTGTCTATGGAATGCTTTGTTGTAGTTACTAATTTATTTATTTTTCTTCTGTTAAAGTCAAATGGATTGTTAGCAGAGAATTATCATAATTATAACAGAAAATAGTGATAATTTGCCCTGTAATCATAATCCCTTGGTATGTTAAGCAAAATTTAACCATTTGTTCATTTTATGAAAAATTATGAATCAATGCTCTATTCTTACAATTCTCTTGATCAAACGCCAGAATTTCATTAAATCTTCAAATTATGATATAAAACGGCAGATATTATTTATCATATATAGATACACGAAAATGAAACTGAGTGACAACGAAGAATCTTCACTCGGGTTGATCATTGCAAAATACTACATTATTAGAGAACACCTCAGTGGGACATGTTAAAAATACCTGTAACCATGCAAAATACAACACAAATGTCTCAGTGAGGTGTTCTTTAATAATGTAGTATTTTACAATGATCAACACAAGTGAAGAGTCTTTGTTGTCACTCAGTTTCATTTTCGTGTTTCTATATATGATAAATAATATCTGCCGTTTTATATCATAATTTGAAGATTTAATGAAATTCTGGCGTTTGATCAAGAGAATTGTAAGAATGGAGCGTTGATTCATAATTTCTTGCTGCACGAGAAACCGTAAATAATATCTTGCTTTTTTACGAGAGAGACCAATTCAAACATTATTTTTCACTTTGGAAAGTGTTTTTTTTAGTATATCAGCATTAATTAAAAATTCTAAGTGCCTTATAAATTAGTTAGACATTCACATATGGGAGATTTTTGGTAAAACTAACTCAGCCCTATAGCATAGTTTTCTGAACATTTCCATACAGCCCCGCGTTGGAAATTCAAATAAATTTCTAATACAGACATGCTAAAAAAATATATCTAAACCCTTTTTCATTTTGCAACAAAATGGTTGGAAAAAACAGCGAGGTACTGAAATTCGTCGTCGATTATAAATCGCAGGCCATCTCGTTAAGCTTATTGACGGGAAGGGAGGAATTCCATGTTTTTCCAGCACTGCTAAAATATGTTCGTTGATTGGGAATAAAAAGGGATGCTTCAGATATTCAGTTAAAGAGATTATACATAAGAGTATTAAAAGACCGAGGTAAATCTTCACTCTAATCGAAAACTCATTGTCACACTGTTCTTATTGACCATGTCCCTCATTCTCGATGAAAATAAAACAATACATTTTCTTGAAAGTAATTAGAGTATTTTAATAAGTGAGTCTCATTTTACTGGAATTTAATATGAATCATTTCAAGATGTAGATTATCTGAATTTTACAGAAAAATTGTTTTATACGCCAATGTTAGAAGAGAATAATTGCCCGAGAGTAAAATCGACATTCTGTTCACAAATACTACGTTACAAGCAAAATACAGAGACATGTTTCGTTTCTTATGTACTCTCTCTCTCTCTCTCTCTCTCTCTCTCTCTCTCTCTCTCTCTCTCTCTCTCTCTCTCTCTCTGCCTTAGCCCGTTTTGAATTAATATTTAAGGGGAACAATAAGACGATATCTGTCGAAAAACAAAGTCTGTTGGACATTTTTCTTTAGACGGTTAGAGAGAAAAGTTTTCTCCAATTTATGCGAAACTTCAGGTGAAATTACATCCTGGATAGCAATAATGAATCTTCTTTCTTATTAAGGTCACAGAAGAAGAAAGGGACAATGCACTTGTCAATACCAGAAAAACGTGCCTTTGGTTAGAAAAATTTGCAAAGAAAAACAGCCAAATTTATTGAGTATCTGAAAAACTAAAATAGCTTGAACAGCAAATAATCCCTTACTTACCTATTTATAAGGAAATAGCAGTATACTCAGTTTAAGACTGTGAAGAGACTATACAAACACACACTCACAAACACACACACACACACACACACACACACACACACACACATATATATATATATATATATATATATATATATATATAATATTAATATATATAATATTGTTCATGGTTCTTTTTAACCAAAATTTTTGCTATCCAATTCAAGCCAGTTTTCATTTATTTCTTTGTTTTCTTTCGAGCCTCGAATAGGTTAACAGTTTCTTTTCACTCCCATCAGGGGATTAATGTTTGTAACTGGTACTTTGTCCATGAAATTCGTCTCTTTCTTTGCTTGAATGAGCATTGGGCTGTTTATCATTTATGTTTTCTCCTAACGAAAGTGTTTTCTGGTTAGTCTCAATTACAAACATTAATCCCGTGATGGGAGTGAAAAGAAACTGTTAACCTATTCGAGGCTCGAAAAAAAACAAACAAATAATGAAAACTGGCTTGTATTGGACAGCAAAATTTTCGTTATTGAACAATATTAAAATAATTTACAATTACAAAAATATATATATAACAATATATATATTATATATATATATATATATATATGTATGTATGTATGTATGTATGTATGTATGTATGTATGTATGTATGTATATATATATATATATATATATATATATATATATATATATATATATATGTGTGTATATATATATATATGTGTGTGTGTGTGTGTGTGTGTGTGTGTGTGTGTTTGTGTGTGTGTAAATATCATACGATCATTGCGAGATTCAAAAGATAACATACCTAATGTGAAGAACCATTAGCGATTTAACAGCTTCATGAACCTACAAAGGACGCTCATCAACATTGCCTCGAACACCCTACACACAACGAGCTTAATATTTATGTTACATGTAATATAAATTAGTTCCAGCAACAACTAGTTTTCCGTTCTTTCAACAGAACAAAAGTACCTTTAAATACTCCCAGAAATCTTTTCACTCTCACAAGATTTTAAACCATTTCGATATATCTTCACACTTCTCTACCATTTAATTCACACATTACATAAACTAGGCAAACTTCTCACAACTTACAATATCTTCAGTTATTCATAAAGAACCCAGTGAATTTTCCCCATTCTTCTTTTTTCTCTAACAACTTGAATCCAAACAGCTCCTGGAGTCATGGTCCACTAGACAACTTATGAATAGTTAGAGCCGTCGAAGAAAATAAATGTTTTGTTATTGATTTAGGACTTGCAAAGGCATTCAAGCGAGATTTCTTTAATAATTATTCATTTATCTAACACATATAGTATCACTTTTGGTTCTCTAATAATTGTTTCACAGGGCATTGGCGTTTGAATTTAATAACCAGGATTTTGTAATATCATACATTGATCGCTTTCTTTAAAAAAAAATGAATATTCATATTATCCTCTCTTACAGGACTGATTACAGCAGCATAAGCATAAGGGTAGTTATAGTTTTCTGGAAAGAACAATCGATATTGAAAGTGTAATATCAGAAAACTTTTCCTTTTACATATCTCAAATTTAAAAAAATCTACAACTACAAAAGCGCATATCCATTAAGTAGATATATCTCCGTGGGTTCTTCGATATTTGCTGTTTTTCAGTTATTTTCCAGTTATGAAAATTATTTTCATCAAACATGATGTTTTATCTTTAAAATGAGGGAAAGCAATATATCTTATATATAGGTTAGTCCAGCTTCGTTCACATAAGGGAATCTTAAGCACTAAATTAATCCATGATTTAGGTGGGAATAAGTAAAGTTTTACACTTTTATCTTGTTAAAGAGAACAATTTTTAACGTATTATATTAACCGAATTTCTTGATACATTTGAAAAGGATTCGCGAAAGAAAGTGCTCTGATAGTTTGTAGTGCAATTTTGGGTTACTTTTTACCACTGTGTCAATGTAATGAACTATTGAACTATTGACTGTTACTTTGAGGGGAAATATCTTTTTTGCGCATAATCGTTCCAAACATACAAGATACATGCATAGCGACAATCATAATAATAATTGCGATTATAAATGTGATTAATAAACTGTAAACACGAAAACTACAACTCCCTGACCTAAGAACTTATGACTGGTGGCGCCTTTTATAAATATGCGCTCAGAGTACCTTGCTTTACGTATAATTTTTCCTGAGTGCCCTAAGTCTAAGGCAACTAATTACTGAGTCATATCTCTCCCAGGTTATTTAATCTCTCTTGAAAATGCAATGGTGGTAGAAATCAAGGAATGACATTACATTTAAGTGAAAACTTAACGGACAGAGGTACTTGCATACTGAGTTTCTAATATTTACAGAAAATACAGTGCGATTAGAGATAAGGAACATAAATTGTGGAAACCAGTGAAAGAGTTTAAAAGCAAGGATAGTTTAGACTAAAGTAATGTGATAAATAGTATGGTTATGAGGGAAACTGAAAGCCGCGAGAACAAATATGGACAGAAGATAATCAAATGCAGCTCATTTTTTATAAAAATTTAAAGTCAAATATAACGGATGGATGTAGGATTGGAAAAGAGTTGAGTGTTTGTGCAAGTGAGACATGGAAATAGTTAAGGAAAGCATAGAATCTGGAAGAGATTGGGAAAAAATGTTAGAAAGCTTGAATGGAGTGTTGAGTCAATTATTTTTTATTGAATAAATAAGGCTTTTAAATATAAGCAAATAGGACAAGTAAAGAGTTCATAAAGTAATTTCTCTGTGAAATGTGTGTGGAGCATGAACGAATAAAAGATCAGACATTTGGAGATATAAAAAGGTGATAAAACGGCTGCGACTGAAGAGAAGGTGGAACAGAGAGTTGGAGATGGTTTAGTTCCATAGATGAAGAAAATCATGGATGACAGGATGGTGCGAAGTATTTACTTTAGGAGAAGGGAAGAAACCAGGGAGGAATACACAGAAATTACTGGATGAACAGGACAGAAAAGGTATTGAAGTTGAAGGCCCTTATTTTCTAGAAAGGGGATAGAGGGCATTCAAGATACATTTGAATGGTGCATTGTGTATATGGGAATTCGCCTTTTTCATCACATGATTAACGCTTGGTTTTATTCTGAAGCAATCCATATTCAAGAAAAGCTTGTAATTGTTCTCTCCCTCTCTGTCTCTCTATATATCTGTCTATCTATATCTATCTAACCATCTATATTTATCTGTTTACCAAAGTGAAGAATATGATGAATAGTTCGGAGATAATCTTTCGCATTACTGGCCAACGTCTCTGGAATCATCCCATTTTATGGCTAAAATTACATAAAAAAGTAACATACTAGAGTTAACTTATAAAATATTTATACCAAATAATCAGAAATAACGTAAGAATACTATATAAATGAAATATTCAGCTTATAAAATTACGAAAATCAAAACATGTCTTATTAAAAACTGATAAAACTACCAAAAAATGACACCAACTAAGATCAACCTTTCGATTTAAGGTAAAAACACTGAGAGACCCTAGGACACGAAAATACAACAAACCTTTGATATTAACTGGTGTATGCGATATATATATATATATATATATATATATATAAATATATATATATATATATATATATATATATATATATATATATATATATATATATATATATATATATATATATATATATATATATATATATGTGTGTGTGTGTGTGTGTGTGTATAGATGCGAACACTTTGCTATCCGTGTAGACACCCCGGGATTATGTATGTAATCAACGGATAGGTTTGCTGAAAGCAAATGGGTGTTACAGAATAATACACACATAAACAAAGCTACTCCAACATCTTCTAAAAACATAACAGACACCTCACACGTCTCGAACTGTCGACCTAACCGCTCAGTCTCCTCGCTGCTGGGAGAAAGGGAGCTGGGGATTTGGTACGATACATGTACACATTCGCTACAGGGGTCTAAGCGATGTCGGGCAGGGCAGCCGATCGAGGCTACGGCCTACCCCAACACCAAGTCAAAGTCCTTCAAAAGATGGCACCGTGCGTACCCCATATAAAAATGGGAAAAAGCATGTTAAAACAAAGAAGAAGAAATATATATATATGTATATATATATATATATATATATATATATATATATATATATATATATATATATATATATATATATATGTATGTATGATATATATAATATATATATATATATATATATATATATATATATATATATATATATATATATATATATATATATATATATATATATATATATATATATAAAGAGTATCAGTCCTTTTTCTTTTGCACACTCTTTGCTAAGAACATGCCATGTGGCAGACATTAACTGATCACCAGCACCTCAATTTGCAAATGAAACACTGACAGCAAAGAAAGACTTTCATATGTTAATCGGTTATCTGTAGTTTGACAGGAAAATTCGAGCTATTTTTTTCTTTCCTATTCAGAAACTTAGTTGCCGGTAGCTCGATGCCACCTTTCAAAGGACTTTTGAAGTTCAAATATCATATCCTAATGGAGAAGCATCAGATTGTTGACAGATTATTTTGTCGCCTTTGTTGTGAACCTAAGTAGGTTTTGGGCCCATTGCTTACACAGAGAGGGATACAAAAACGAGTTAAACATCAAAGTTGCGTGAACAATATTGAACTTCGTGTGAAATGGCACAATAAAGTAGACGTGATATTGTGCACACTATCAGTCCTAATGAGGTTGTTGATTCAGGTAAGAAGGTTCATGTCAGCAGCCCTCGATTACATCAATATGCAATTAGTACCCAAAAAATGACATACATATTGGCATTGTAGACACTGCCAGAAAAGCCGTAAATTGTTATAGGAAGAGATTTTTTTCATCTCTTTGATGTGATAATTTTCAGTGTATACAACCTGCACTTGGCGTAGAAAGGTAATAAGCCTCAACTGAAGAAACTAGGTTTGCTGTTACCAGGCAGAGACTGGTTAGAAGCATGGCGCTGAACCTTCGCCGGCATCAGAATAAAATAGGTAGTCTTGCGCGTTTGTAAAGTTTACAGAACATGCAGGCAGCCGTCGTACTAAGGGAACAGGCATTTTGTAGAGCCTCTTGCCCTAAAGAATTCCACTCCATTACAAATATCTAAGTAGCTATTAGTGAAACTTAGCAAAATATGGACGAAAGTTTCTGAGAGAGAGAGAGAGAGAGAGAGTAGACTAGGCTGTAAATGAGCTAAGTATCACTTGAAAGGGCAATTTATCTCATGTGGTTTTTCTAAATCAGAATTTCATTAGGAGTAAGAATATCTTGGGTAAAAATCCCAAATCCTGAACGCACACCCCAAAAAGCGGGGTTCTTTCCAGGTGGATCCATTTTACACACAAATAATATAAAACAAATTCTTGTTAGCCTCAAAATTTAAACCCAGTTAGTTAATTAAGCCTTACATATTTGATGAGGTAACAATGTGGGGGTGGGGGAGTAGTAGGGTTCTCTAAATGATCCCTGATTTAAGAAATATCATGATATTCAGGTCTAGAAAACCCACCTGAGATAAATTCTTTATTTCAAAAGCCTTTTTACAAGAGATTTCATGCATGTTTAATACTTGTCATTCAGTTGAACAACATTGTTCACAATTCAAATGATCTCAGACATTGATAAGGTGTCAATTTTTATTTCTTTCACAGGTGGTGAAAATGGAGAGAACATATAGTAGCCGCTAAATCTTGAAATGCGTAGTTCCTTACCCTTCCGAAGCAAAGTACAGTCCAGTTGTTCCCTGAATGATAACACTTTCACCAGAATAACAGAAGCAAAGAGAATAAGAGAAAAATGGAAAGGAAAGAATTTACATGCTGAACAATGTTCAATTGTTCCAACTGACATCCAACCAGGTGTTGCTGGTGTTCATTTGAGCACGTGCTATACGAAATTCAGTATGTTTATCTCTCAATGCAAAGGTAAATAGGGCGATAAAAATGCTACAACTGATAATAAACCAGGTCGCAGAAGACAGAGAGAAAGCGCCGAAAAATTTTTTCCCAAATACTGTTTTTCTGCAAATGCGTTCGAAAGAGTGTGGGTGGCAAAAATACATCATGCCATCTATTGCTAACAAACTAGGCAGAGGAAAAAATCAAGCAACAGGCTGAGGCCAAGAATGATTCTAAGTTAAGTATATCTTAGTTTAACCAGACCACTGAGGTGATTAATAGCTCTCCTAGGGCTGACCCGAAGGATTAGATTTATTTCACGTGGCTAAGAACCAACTAGTTACCTAGCAACGGGACCTACAGTTTATTGTTGAGTCCGAACCACATTATAACGAGAAAGGAATTTCTATCACCAGAAATAAGTTTCTCTAATTCTTCATTGGCCGGTCGGAGAATCGAACGCGGGCCCAGCAGAGTGCTAGCCGAGAACGATACCAACTCTTCCAATGAGGAACTATAAGAATGATTGTGATATTTTACTACACGTGAGAGGCACTGATTTGATTGCTAAAAAATTCCAGGTGCATATTTGCTATAAGAAATATATCAAGGAAAATTATGATACCCCGAGCTGTAGCAGAGATTTTGAGGCTGCATAAACATTTGTTCAAGAAAATGTTATTGAACTGAATAAAGCAATGTCTATGGTGAAAATTCATGAAGTATATAATGAAGGTCATGCAGGTGATGCAAAGTATCAAGGCAAGTTGAAGCAAAGATTAGAAAAATTCTTTGGAAATTATGCCATAAAATTTGTAACAATTAATCATTACACACCTCAAGCTATCATTAATGAAACAGGTTTGAGTGAAACAACTACAATATAAAACAGAGATAGCATTCTAAATCTTGCCGCTAATTATTTAAAAGAAGGCATTCAAAACTTTGCAAGTGAAACACCTGAACTGTCTTTGCCACCAACTGTAACTGATCTAGAGCAATAGGAAGAGTGCACTGCAAGCAGTGTTACAGGGTTTCTACAAGTCTCAAGGACATCTAAACAAAGAAAGAGTGAAACTGCCTATCCGTTCCTACTCTACTGTAATGACCTGATTCGCCTTCATAATCTCACTGGTCAAAAGCTACCTATCCAGATCATTTCACATCTTGGGCATTGCACAGGCTACAATGTTGTATGCAACATTGAGACAGCAGAAGCAAGAGCAGCTGAAGAAATGGCAAAACAAGGAGACTGTTTACCCATCAAAACAACCAGTGATGAGACAGTCCTTTTCTGTATTCTGGGCAGATAACTTCAATATACACTGTGATACACTCTCTGGCAAGGCTGTTCTTGATATGACAAATATCATTGCATTCCAAGAGAAGAAATCATTTGTATCAGCTCCACCAAGGAAGGTATCACTTCCTAGGGAAAACCGATGATCTCTACCTGATGAGGAATCTAGCCAACAACTCAAACCAAGAGTTGATCCAGAAATGGAGCCGTTGCCATTTTCTACTACCAACATCTGCAAAGAAATTGATGAAGAAGACATCTCAAAGTTAGTAAAAACTATCCTTGCATGATGCTTCTTGAGGCTCTTAGGTTTCAGGGATCAGACAGTGCCAATGCTGTCTGGTTGGCTGATGCAAATGAGAAACAGTGTTGCAGAAATGGAGGTTCACAAAACTTTTGAGACATTTCTTCTGCCCATGTCCACATCAATAACTGATCATAAAACAATTTACAGGTTACTTCTGCTTCTGCAGCACCTTTCAGTGGAGGTCAATATGCCTTATGTGAATTTGACCATGGATTTAGGAGCTGCAATGACTGCTTACAAGGTGTTGTGGAATTTCCCAGTGAAATTCAAGAATGTAATGTTACATCTAGGAGACTTCCATTACTTGGAGAAGAACTTTGCAGAGATGGGAAAGATGATAGAAGGTTCTGGATTTGAAGACATCATCTTTCAAGCAAATATATGCTCCTCTGGTTGCCTAAATGGAGCCTGAGAGAGAAAGTATTAAGTCTTAGGAGTGAATTCGTTTACTTCTCTTCATACCAGAAATGCACTCTTGTAATCAATCAAGATACTACAAAGGCTCCAGAACTTAGCACCAAACAAGAGGAAACTGATAAAAAGGTCATCTTGCACGAACAACATGATTTGAGAAATAATGAGGTGGGTCAGTCATAATTTGCTCTCATTCTAGTGACGTAGATATTGCAGCCCTAGACTTATCACATTTCATTGACGATGGTGCAAGATTTGTAATAGATACCAACACAGGCAAATACTGGAAGGTCTTCAAAATTAGTGACACTGACCTAACAACAGCACAGAAGATGTAACTTTTTGGCTTTCATGCCTTCACGGGCAATAACTACAACTCTTCCTGTTTTTGCAAAGGAAAACCAATCTGCTGGAAATTGCTGGACTGTAGAGCCCAAATTTCTGGATACTTTCCCTAGTCTTGGGCATCTTCTGCTGAAGAACTTACGGCAGATCTTGAGGAATATATGGCATTGCTACATGACATAAACAGCGAAAGTGTCAGTGAAGCCAGATACGAGAATACAATCTTTGATCGTAAACTTACCAAGTTGAACAAGATCACTGATATGTCACTACTACCACCATGCTAGGAGACTCTTAGACTACATATTCTTCTTTCAAACTTCATTGCTAGAAAATTGCGCTCAGCAATCAAAAGTAGTTATGAGGCTGGAAACATTGTTGACAATGGATGGACAGAATATTTAGAACTGAGATGGCCTGAGAAGGTTATGCCTGAAGATGTCCGAGAACTCTTTCTATATTTTGATTATGAAGACTTTCTAGGTGACAGTGATGAAAGCGATCCAGAGGATTAAGTAAGCATATATAGTAGGTGATTTCAAATGGATGGGGGAGAGTTTATGTTTATATATATATATATATATATATATATATATATATATATATATATATATATATATATATATATATATATATATATATATATATATATATATATATATATATGTATATACATACATACATATATATATATATATATATATATATATATATATATATATATATATATATATATATATATATATATATATAAAAATATATATATATATATATATATATATATATATATATATATATATATATATATATATATATATATATATATATATATATATATATATATATATATATATATATATATATACATATATATATATAAATATATATATATATATATATATATATATATATATATATATATATATATATATATATATATATAGCCTATAGACAGGGTGTAGGTCCTGACCGGTTTCGACTTGAATTCCAAGCCATTGGAAATAAAGTCGAAACCAGTCAGACCTCTTATTTTTCACCTGTGGTAACGTGTGATAAATGAATCACGTACAAAAGTGATAATAATCATATATATATATATATATATATATATATATATATATATATATATATATATATATATATATATATATATATTTATATATATATATATCAAAAAAATATCCTTAATGTTAATAAATACCTGGCCTAGGAATACCAAACTAGGAATAAAATCATATGTGAACGTTTTTTTAGGCAAATTTCAGTGATGTTTCGTAAAAAGGGGTCCTTTTGACACCCCCTACTACTCCCCACCCCGACATTGTTGCCGCATCAAATATATAAGGCTTAATTACCTAACTGGGTTTATCTTTTGAGGTTAATGATTTGATCTCATTTGTGTTTAAAAGTAACTTATGGCATTTTTTCATTAATAATGGACCCCCCGGAAAGAACCCCGCTTCTCGGGGGGTGCTTAAAGGATTTGGGTTTTTCACCCAAGATATTCATATTCCTCATGAAATTCTGGTCTAAAAAAACATCATGAGATAAATTCCCCTTCCAAGTGATAATTGCTCATTTACAGCCTGGTCGAGAGAGATTTTTATGTGAATATAAAATATTCGGGAATAAATTATGTAAAGATTAATTATTCGTATCACAGTAATTCATTGCTTATGGAAAATGAATGTGAGTGAACTGAGCTATGAGAACAATTGTCGTTACTACTGAATATTGTATAAGGACAATGGCTTTTAAAGAGAGAGAGAGAGAGAGAGAGAGAGAGAGAGAGAGAGAGAGAGAGAGAGAGAGAGAGAGAGAGAGACAATATGCGTAAAACATTACTTTGTACCATCTTTAGGAAAGAAAATGTTTTCGTACTGAAGAATGTTCTGAAGTGTAAAACCATTGAACGAATGGAAAAGAGAATTAAATTAACTTCACCTAACTTGCTATATTCAAATGGGGAAATAATAAAAAAAGATGATAATTACAGCAAAAAAGTGATTCTTTATGTCATTTCAAACACAATACAATATAACTTACGCATTAATTTTCTTTCGCAATATTTTTTTGGCTTATTATCAATCGGTATAAGTACAATACGTACTAAATAAGATCGCATGTAGTGAGAGTAACAATAAAGTAAGAATAATTCAAGAAAACGGATTGTTTTTATTATACATAATTTCAAAATGAAATTAATAAAAATCAGGGACAATTGTGTTTTATAATTTCATCGGCAACTGAATCTAGTTTACAGATTCATTTGCATAGAAGAAATAATTGGATAGGAAATGAGCGACGAGGCCTTCGGTTTCTGCGGTAGGGTTCGAACCAACGTACAAGAGCTATATGTATGCATGAGAAGAACTACACTTACTGTACATCTGTCTTTGTAGAATATTTCGTAGGAGTCCTTACTTGTGCCGTTCTGAACCCTGCAATGGAAAGTGGAAGCTTCCTGTTTCCTGCCCGGATATAGACTTGTTGTGATAAACATATTTCCTCAATGAGTGAGAGAAAGTGAGAAAGTAAGGGGTAATTTTATCTATCCATAATACACTCATATTATATATATATATATATATATATATATATATATATATATATATATATATATATATATATATATATATATATATATATATATATATATATATATATATAAATGTATATTTAGGTTCTCACCTGGCCTACTTAGTATAATCCTTGTTCAGGAGTCCAATCCGGGGTCTATCTCGTGAACAGGTACTACAATTTCTAGGTCAGGTTGGAAACTAAATAGAAAAACAGTTGGGCTAAAGGCCATACTTCAACAAGGAGCTGTTGCAGATAAACACTTAGGTCTACTTTAAATGGAATATATTTACAATTAAACACGTCAATCAGAAGACTGGGGAATGACAGGCAGATACAACAGGGGCCTGCCACGTCGTTAGTTATGCCATCACTGTCAATTATTGAAGAGTCTATGACTAATCCTCTTGAAAGGGATACTGAAGAATTGATTGCAGTGGCCTTTTCACTGCAAGAAGCACAAGACGAGTCGATGTTTCTATAGCCAATAATACCGTCTGTAATTAGATAATGCCAGTGTTACAAAAGGATAATTATACCGATTTCTGGCGGATCGAGGCTTGCACATAGGGTGCCAAGATAACTCAATTCTGTTATGGTATGCATGCATTAAAAGTTACACTGAGCTAAGTGAGTCAGGTCTTTGTAATAACTCGCACTTCAGAAAAGAAAATGAGAGTGGAGTGAAAGATTTAAGATACGTGACTGTTGAAAAAAACCTCTAGTCAGGGCGTTAGCTCATAATGGAGCGATGGAGGGGCCTCGTCAAAATTCACCAGTTCTAGAGGGATAAGTTTAATGGGAATGCACAGGTAATATGACTGGGTCGAAAAGTGACCTTATGGAGGGGGTCAGCTCAATAAGGAGCATGCGAGGGGATGTGTGTCGGTCTGCTTCCGGCAGGTTTCTGAGGCCAAGGACCTCTGTCTCTTGCCTTATATGACCTCGGGGACTTATTTTCTTGCTCCTTCCAGAGGCCACTGGGATCGCAAGCTGGCGGTTCAGTCATCCCGTTTTCTGTGTTGGAATCTTCCAAATCCTGGTGACTTCTGGCAACCCATGTTCGCCAGTTTTTATGGGGGACTCAACCTTTCTTGCAGATTTTTGGCAGGCTTCGTCTCCATTCACTTTTTACCTGAAAAGAGGTAATTCAGGCAGTCAGCAGGTCTTTAGGAAAAATAACATGCACCAAAAAGGGGAGCATGAAGAGAAATTTATGTAGGGGTGAGTTTCTCATCCCTTTCTCAGTTAGTTATCAGTACGAAATTACATTATTTTGGGTTGCAAGACAGTTTGGATTTTGGGTTTGCTTAGATTTTTCCCCATTAACTCTATATATATATATATATATATATATTTATATATATATATATATATATATAATATGCATTATATTGTGGTTTTCCATATTAATATATATATATATATATATATATATATATATATATATATATATATATATATATATATATATATATATATATATATATATATATATATATATATATATGTATATGTGTGTGTGTGTGTGTGTGTGTGTGTGTGTGTGTGTATATATATATATATATATAACTATATATATATATATATAATTTAAATATATATATATATATAAACTCTTAATATACATTCGATAATACACACACATATATACTATATATATACTCCGCTGCTCGAAAACTCTTATGACATTCGATAAAGCATCTCTCCCATCCTGTGACACTTTCTCCTCCCTAGCACCCCAAAGTTTACCTGTCACTTCTGTCAGTTCATCGAAACTGCCGTTAAAACTTATGTGTAGACCACTTTGTGGGCGGAAACAGTCCACTCACCAGAATGGATGAACTGATATTAATACCTAAATATCTTACGACCGACTGACAGGTAATTGCACGTGTGGACAGGTTAGTGCCAGTTTCGTGACAGTTTGCCGCTGTATTTCATCTGGGAAGCGTCTAAGATGCTCTGATCAGAATATGAATAAATTATGTATAGGCTTATTCATTTCACCGTTAGACCCTTCAATGCTATTTGTAGGCCGTTATAAGTCTAAATCCTGCAATAAAAATCTAAAACAATATTTACATGTGATACAGACAATTTAGTATTGGCCTGGATCAATGATGTCTTTTTATGATATGTGTTACTATAATGAAAGTAAACTTCACTGTTCAATTTATATAAAAAAAAAAGAAACTTAACCAACCCCTGAGTTCTAATCTAAACTCAGGCATTAATGTTGTATGAGAACTGACGTCTTTTTCAATAAGAAATATTTAGTCAATACTCTGTTATGCCCTATTACTTCTTTCCTATTATTAAGTGAATTGCTGTAAGGGTTAGCCTTCCACCCCCTCATCATATTAAAAAAAAGTGGCAAAACATTTTCCTATACGGCTACTTCAACTCGTGATACCTATTTTTTATATTGGTTTTACGGGCATTTTTAACATAACATAATGAATAATAACTCATTATCTTTACAATGACATCAAATTCCTTAACGTAGAATTGTGCATAAAGTTACACGTACGGAATCGATAAGCTTCGTCAATTCGTACAATAACATAATCATTATGTTAGGCAATTGGTATTTATTGTTTTGAATAAATACGCGTTGATAAAAGATAGAAATGAATATCATTCTAAAGATAAAAACGAAGAAGAAACGAACGAATTAATGAGGAAATTAGCCTTTGAATGAATTAAAAAAAAGGAAATATTGTACATATTGACATCAGTCTTAGCCAGCAGCTACTTAAGATACAGTTTGTGTTAGCTATATAAATATTAAACTATTATCACAATTGTAATTTTAGATACCGTAAAAAGAGCTGCAACTGTTTTCAGTTTCTTGTACATGTTAATGAACACTTTTCAGTTTCCTTTGACGTTTTTGAGGAAAAGTGTAGGCTGAAGTCTGAATGATCTAATATAGAAATTGTCGACAAATGATGAATTTTTGTGGATTAAATACTTAGATATGATGATGGTAATAACTCAAGGTACTTAATAACCCTTGGTGGACGGATCCCCTCATAATAGGATCTAAAACAGGTTTTGGGAGGTGGACGGATCCCCTCTGAGGAGTATTAATATTACGCACCATACGGTTTGGCTGTACTGAGCGGGAAAGAGTTTCCATCGCTTCAATGCCCATGATTTAATCGTGGCAAACTTTAGAATTCAGCTCAGCTCAATCAGTGGGCGTCTCAGGGGTTCAGTGTTGTTCTTGACTTAATGGTTGAGGTCTTGCTCCTCTCTCTATCCCATGAGGTCTTTTTATTTTTTGGCTCATAAATATACCGAGATATTGCTGTTGGTTTTAGTTCTTATCTTTTATGATATGATGTCAGTTATAATTGTAATTTTGCAAAGAAATGTTAGAAAAAACATGTAACCTCCAAAAAAGTTACTGCATCTCCCGATCTCAGTAAATTTACGTAAATATTTTACAACAAACAAACTCAGAATTTGTTACTGATTTTAGTTCTTATCTGTTATGATATTACGTGAGCTGTGACTATAGTTTTACAAATTAAAATAACATAAATTATTAGAATAAACATGTATAACTTGATAAAATTTACAGGTGTTTTAAAAATAGTCACTTGCAACTTCTTGTGGAGGGTAAGGAAAATTAAAAAAATTTTTTTTACACTATGCGCATTTGCATACCTTCCGTTTTCCACTGATGTGTTTTTTTCTTAAACTGGCCAACCTTAAAGTTTTCCCTGTGGGGGTGGGCGGCGGTTGCATGATGTATAAATAGCCCGTCCCTTATGAATTTGTATACTATTGAAAAGGTATAATTAAGATACATTTGGCTAAAGATGAACACTGAACAAATTTTGGTATTTTCGTCGTAAGTAATTTTTAGATGAGGGGATAGTTTTATCACAGAAGCATTTAGTCTGCTAATATTAATGCATGCGCGGATGGTGATGGATGTGTTTCGTCTTGCCGATGAATTATTTCTTGATATTGTAAGGAAAGGATTTGAGTGACATACTGGCTGGGTGTTGTCTAGTTTATTGCTGGTTCCTTACTGAATCAATGTACAGAATCTTCGAAGTTGTTATTGGCTGGTGAGAGCCGATAAGTAGTTTCTACACACAGCCGAGGCAAAACAGAGATTATATTTTGGGCATCTGTGCTTGTCGACAGACAAACAGATGGAGACTGTGAAAGACATAATAAACGTGCAATGACAAAACACATATATCAATGGAAAGGCCAGAAAATTCCACATATGGACATTTGCATGAAATTCGAGACAGATTAATGAATACAATGCAGTAGCATAATATATGTGAAATGGCGAGACGTTTGGTGTCTTCGCAAACAGAAACATACATATAGTTTGACACAGAAGATTCGTTGGAACATTATGAGTACATGATCGAAATGCTTGCATGGCAATGCTGATTGTACATGAATCGAGACAACAATGGTTAGAGAGAAATAGAGAGGAATACTGTATGGGAGAAGCTGCGTTCCTTCGAGTGATGGCCGCTGACGCGTGGGAGGGAGAGAGAGAGAGAGAACAGGATACTTTGTCGTCTTGTTTTGTCTGATGAATGACTCACACACGTGTGCCTGTAGGACCGCCAGTGCGGTCCCTTACAATACTTCCCCCAACAAACAAGGCCCCAATGCGGAAATCGTCTTGCTGACAATTGGAATGGGCGCGAAGGGCTTGGGCTTTGGGCGGGCAGGAGGCTGAAGGGCGGCGCCGGCCAGCAGGAACTCGAGGAGGACAGCAGCGGGTTGAAGGATGACGTCAGCTGATCCTTCGTTGGTCAGGTCATCCAGTACGAGTTCGGGGGCGGCAGCAGGCTGCCTGGAGGAGGCGTCCAGGGTTCCTGTGCTGGGGTGGGACATTTCAGAGGGTCGGACATCTACTGAAGGCTCGGGAATGGCGGGAAGCTGAGTTGGGGAGGCGGCGAAGGGTTTGTTGGCGCATGGGTCGTCATTGTGGGTCAGACATCTACCATCGGCTCCTTCGGGTCACTCCAGGGTCACCAGTGTAAGGAAAGGATTTGAGTGACATACTGGCTGGGCGTTGTCTAGCTTATTACTGGTTCCTTACTGAATCAATGTACAGGATCAGTTTCTACACACAGCCAAGGCAAAACAGAGATTATATTTCAGGCATCTGTGCTTGTCGACAGACAAACAGATGGCGATTGTGAGAGACATAAAAAACGTACAATGACAAAACATATATCTATGGAAAGGCCAGGAAATTCCACATATGGACATTTGCATGAAATTCGAGACAGATTAATGAATACAATGCAGCAGCATAATATATGTGAAATGGCGAGAAGTTTGGTGTCTTCACAAACAGAAACATACATACAGTTTGACGCAGAAGATTCGGTGGAACATTATGAGTACATGATCGAAATACTTGCATGGCAATGCAAGTAGCAGTGATTGTACATGAATCGAGAGAACAATGGTTGAGAGAAATAGACAGGAATACTGTATGGTAGAAATTGCGTTCCTTCAAGCGATGGCCACTGATGTGCGGGAGGGAGAGAGAGAGCAGGATGCTTTGTCGTCTTGTTTTGTCCGATGGACGACTCACATACACGTGTGCCCGTAAGACCGCCAATGCGGTCCCTTTCAATCTCGTAGTTGCGCCCATAACTAAGATTTTTTTTTTTTTTTGTCGATTAAGTACTTAGATACGATAATGATAATACCAAACGGTACTTGAGAATTTTTATTTTATTGGCAAGATATGATTAAGACACGTTTAACTTAAAATGAACATTGAAAAAAAAGGTGGTAATTTCGTAGCGAGTAATTTTTAATGGGGGTTTATGTCTATCACAGAAGCATTTAATCTGCTACTTCTTACCTTGGCGAGGATTGTAAACCACATTTAAAGCGATATAGGTTTTCAGTGTTGATTTTATTGAGGTAATAAACACTTATATTAATAATTCTCATAAATTATGATCAAATTTCACGTAAATTCTGGTAAAAAATTGATGTTATAGGGGATTTGGATTTATTGTAGCCTATATGTTAATCAATACGTCTGGCAGCGCCGGGAAAAAAGTTGGAGTGTCAGGTGAAAAATGAGAATAAACCCAGAAAACTGAAGGAAAATGTGATGTAAAACCGAAAATCTCATTTGTTTTGTCTGTGCTTGCATGTCTGTCACGGGGTACGGGTTTCATTTTGAGTTTAAAACCTTTCTAGGGTGACATAGAGGCCATGTGCAAAATTTTGTCTGGGTCTGTGAAGTGGTCTGGATTTCTATACAAGCCAAACTAATATGCAAACATTCACTTATAAAATATATATATATATATATATATATATATATATATATATATATATATATATATATATATATATATATATATATATATATATATATATATATATATATATATATATATATATATATGTGTGTGTGTGTGTGTGTGTGTGTGTGTGTATTATTAAAGGCAATTGCTTTATTGGCATCAATAAGTTTTTTGCAGGAATCTTCATATTGTTGGAGTTTTTTTCCAATTCTCATGCGGCAATCTTCAGTGAAGCATACACAAACTTCTATCTTCCATTTATTATTTTTCGTCACGACAGCTGTTTCACCACCCTGGCATTATCAAATGACTACTGGCTTACAATTTGAGTTTTGTCTCTCCATGCTGAGGGAAAAGTATACCTAAGCATTGACTAGTCCAAGGATTAAACGGATGATCCACTCTTGAAAGTTATACATAAAGCTTTCTACCCAAAAATTTGGTTCATCTTTTAATCCCAAATTCTAAGTCAATAGTCAAATGAAAATGCCATAGAGTGGTAAAGCAGCTGTCGTGACGAAAGGCAATAAATGGAAGACAGAAGTTTGTGCGTTCTTCAAGGAAGATTGACGCGTGAGACTCGGAAAAAACTCCGACGGTGAAGATTCCTAAAAATTATTGATGCAACTATATATATATATTATATATTCATATATATATATATATATATATATATATATATATATATATATATATATATATATATATATATATATATATATATATATATATATATATATATATATGTGTGTGTGTGTGTGTGTATGTGTGTGTGTATGTATGCAAAATTTTCTTTTCACTGCACAGTGAGCGTCGCCTCCTCTATCCCCTGCAATAGCTGTTTCTCTAAGTATTAGGAATACATTAATTCAAGAGCGGGGCCATTTGGAGATGCGGGAGAGACAACCCGGCGGGGGAGTACGATGGGTATTTGCTTCATTTCTCGATATATGCAAAATCTATACTCCAATACAGGACTTCGAGAAAGAAAATCTGTTGGTTTTGCCTTTACTATCGCCGAAGTTTTTGCATTTCTTTTCAGTTCACGTAGGGATAATACCTGTTCTCTTCTAGAGTTCTGTGAACTTTCGTATGCATTTCTCTTCAAACAGTCAGTTGCAAGCATGTATTTGAACATTTTTTGAGTTTTAGAACTTTTATGGCTCTTATCCTTTTCGAATTCAGTAACAAAAGGAATGCTTATTCAATTTCTTTGATGCACAGAAGGTTATTAGTGCAATGCCTCTTCTAGTTCTGTGTTCATTATCTTTGGTGATTAACATGAAATACTTTACGTAAAATTTTACTTTTCCCGGGAGAAGAATTATTGCGTGAGTCTGTGAAAATGACACTCCTTTACTTATCTGAACATTTCAGTTTCAGCACAACAAGAACCAGGATGCACGATATAGAAGGAAAGGTAACGATAGCGAGAGTGGTAAGCGTGCTTATCAGTGAGATGATGTTGCTGCCTTCATTTTGTTCTTTGCAAAGCCACGGGCTGAATACTTTTGCAGCATCAACGGTTGTGTATAAAGCGCTTCCGTTCCAAATTTTCTTTTGCCAAGTCGAGCTAATACGTGTTCGGTCTCCTATGTTCGTTTCATCTAGGGTGGCCATTTCCAAATTCCCAAAAAGAATGACAATTTTTTTTTTTTTTTTTGCCATCACCAATTTTTAACCTAAATTAAACATGATTACTGAGGAGTTGAAATATAAAATGGTGTATAATGTATATGTATATATATATATATATATATATATATATATATATATATATATATATATATATATATATATATATATATATATATATATATATATATATATATATATATATATAACTTGACTTGAGTGTTTAAATGTCAAATAGTGTATGAATAAAGAACTGAAATTAATCAGTATTCCATTTTATTCGTAAGTTATGCGGCGCCGCAAACGTCATAGTGTAAACTGGCCTTTATACAAGTACATTGCGGCTCCATGCCTAGTGTTCCGAACTGTGTCAACAGCCACTATATAAAATTATTGGCCCAATAAAAAAAAAAAAATCAATGGTTATTTTCTCCATCAGTTCTTACTGTTTTAGTATATGTATTTGTATTTATTTATATTTTTAGCATTAATATATATATATATATATATATATATATATATATATATATATATATATATATATATATATATATATATATATATAAGAATAGGTAGACCAGTCCTTGAGGAAACATTCTTTATTGCGACTAGTTTCGAGGTTCTAACACACCCCATCATCAGGCATCTAAAATAACAAATAAATACAATGAAAGAAAAAAACACTCATTAAAATGAAATAAAATTAAACATCAGAACTAACTACCAAGAATTAAAATTGAACAGTACCGTTTAACCTATAGCAAGAGGCAAGAGAGGAATACAAGGCAAGTACAAAGATAGTTACAGAAGATAGACACAGAATTAAAAACAAAGCAACTCAACTGACCGTTCATTATTACAGAGTGATGGTTTTTCTTTGATGGTATATAATGTTTCAATTGTGGTTAGCTCCACATCACTAGAACGACTGGCTAATATAGAAAAGAATCTATACTTTAGAGGATGGTCATGCTGATGGCAGTGCTCACGAATGGCACTAAATGCTTGTTTGTTAAGTGGCCTGTTTGTTCTAATTGATCGGCCTAGGTGTTCAAAGGCACGGACCCGAAACTGGCGCTTTGATTTACCAATATAAGTTGCATTACAGCAACTACATGTATACTTATAGACTACAGATGACTGTAGGTCTTTGGGCACCGTGTCTTTGAACTTGAAAAACTTTTGTAGTACATTTTTAGGCCTGAATATGACTCTGAGACTAACTTGAGGGTAAAATTCCAATAGTAATTTACATAAACGGTTTCTCAAGGAAAACTGCTTTTACCCATGTAGGGCAAGGAAAAATAAATTGTAGCTTTGTTTACTGTCACTTTTGGGGACGTGGATCCATTAGTTTTGGAGTTGTTTGCCAATGTATGTGTCAACAAATTTAGCACCGAATCCATTATGAAAAAAGAATATCTTTGATACAAGAAAATTCAAAATGTAAGCTAAAATAATTGGAACAAATCTGAATGCCCTAGTCACTAAAGTTTTCACTAAGTTCCTCTTAAAATTAATAGGTATAAAAGATGAAAATTTGGTTGAGAGTCCGGTGAAAGTTGGTTTTCTATACACCTCTGTATGAAACTCACTATCTTTGCGGCTTACGAGAACATCCAGAAAGGCCAGCTTTCCATCAGTCTCTATTTCTGACGTAAATGTGATATTTTCATGCTTCGAGTTTAAATACTCTAGAAACAAAGGAATGTGCGTGGGAGATCTGAAAATTAAAAAGTGTCATCTACATAGCGTCTATATAGAAGTGGTTTGAAAGATGCCGGACATTCGTTCAACCACCTAACCTCATGATATGCAAGAAAGGCATTAGCTAACGTTGGACCCAGTGGATTTCCATGGCAACCCCATCCTTCTGCTTATAAACCTTTTCATTGAAGATGAAAAAGCAATCGGTTGCTGCTAGAGATAAAAGTTTATGAAGTTGAGTTTTTGTAAAATATAGAATTTTATCAGAATCACTGTATAAATTATTAATGCAAATGTCAATGGTTTCAACTAAAGGTATATTCGTGAACAGTGACTTCACATCAAAGCTTGCCATAACACAATTATCGAAACTTTTACTCCCTATCTCTTTAACAAAAGTAAATGTATCTTTAACCGTGTACTCATTAATTGTTATAGGAGCAAGAATGGGCACCAGGTACTTGGAAAGTTTGTAGTTGAAGGTACCTATAGCTGACATGATGGGTCGTATGGGACACCCAGTTTTATGCACCTTTGGCAAACCATATAATATTCCTGGTCTGGAACCTGTTGTATAAAGATCTGAACTCGTCTTTATCGTAATTGCCAGCGCCAGTTCTTACGCAGGGAAGAATCATCTAAACGACGGCAGTTGCAGGTTCTGTCATCGAGAATGAACGACCTGACTACTCAACTACGGAATGCAGTGTCTTGATTGACTTTAACCACCTTCGAGTCTTATTGAGCGTAAGAATGGTGCTACCATATCGCGAGTGAGCTTTACACAACAAAATAAATTACGTAAATTAGGCTTTGTGAGTGATGATGGTGTCCCGTATGATAAAGTGTTATTTAATTACTCCAGTAAAGTCTTCTCTGATATTGAAAAGAAAGTGTTAAGTAAAGGAATGAAGTTTGTTTTGTCTTACGGTAGACCTGATTTTATCAATCACTTTTGTACTTTTGAAATGTTTTTCAAAAATATTTTGAAATTTTATTTCTATGACAAACATGATAAAGGTTTTGGTTTTTTTCAAGAAACTCTGAAACATTTGGCATTTTCTTCTTTCTATTGTAAAAAAGACAGTTTTATACATAATATATCCAGAGAAGAGTATGACACAATAAGGCACTTAGCAAAGACAAATCCATAGTCATTACCAAACCAGACAAGGGTAACGGTGTTGTTGTTCTTAACAAGACCGATTATATTGTAAATGAGGTTTTGAATGACCATACCAAGTTTGAAAGAGTTCGAGATGATGTTCTCCTAACCATTTTGAACAAGGAGGATAAGATTAACAGATTCTTGAGAAAACTGAAATCAGAAAATTCCATTGATGATGGTGTTTATTCAGATCTTTATACAACAGGTTCCAGACCAGAATATTATATGGTTTGCCAAAGGTGCATAAAACTGGGTGTCCCATACGACCCATCATGTCAGCTATAGGTACCTTCAACTACAAACTTTCCAAGTACCTGGTGCCCATTCTTGCTCCTATAACAATTAATGAGTACACGGTTAAAGATACATTTACTTTTGTTAAAGAGATAGGGAGTAAAAGTTTCGATAATTGTGTTATGGCAAGCTTTGATGTGAAGTCACTGTTCACGAATATACCTTTAGTTGAAACCATTGACATTTGCATTAATAATTTATACAGTGATTCTGATAAAATTCTATATTTTACAAAAACTCAACTTCATAAACTTTTATCTCTAGCAGCAACCGATTGCTTTTTCATCTTCAATGAAAAGGTTTATAAGCAGAAGGATGGGGCTGCCATGGGAAATCCACTGGGTCCAACGTTAGCTAATGCCTTTCTTGCATATCATGAGGTTAGGTGGTTGAACGAATGTCCGGCATCTTTCAAAACCACTTCTATATAGACGCTTGGTGTAGATGACACTTTTTAATTTTCAGATCTCCCACGCACATTCCTTTGTTTCTAGAGTATTTAAACTCGAAGCATGAAAATATCACATTTACGTCAGAAATAGAGACTGATGGAAAGCTGGCCTTTCTGGATGTTCTCGTAAGCCGCAAAGATAGTGAGTTTCATACAGAGGTGTATAGAAACCAACTTTCACCGGACTCTCAACCAAATTTTCATCTTTTATACCTATTAATTTTAAGAGGAACTTAGTGAAAACTTTAGTGACTAGGGCATTCCAGATTTGTTCCAATTATTTTAGCTTACATTTTGAATTTTCTTGTATCAAAGATATTCTTTTTCATAATGGATTCGGTGCTAAATTTGTTGACACATACATTGGCAAACAACTCCAAAAACTAATGGATCCACGTCCCCCAAAAGTGACAGTAAACAAAGCTACAATTTATTTTTCCTTGCCCTACATGGGTAAAAGCAGTTTTTCCTTGAGAAACCGTTTATGTAAATTACTATTGAATTTTACCCTCAAGTTAGTCTCAGAGTCATATTCAGGCCTAAAATGTACTACAAAAGTTTTTCA